>NC_091988.1:77762625-77934361 GCF_044704955.1 Pristiophorus japonicus | reverse complement strand
AGAGAGAGAGCGGGCGCGCGAGAGAGAGAGAGCGGCGCTGCGAGAGAGAGAGAGCGGGCGCGCGAGAGAGAGAGAGCGGCGCGCGAGAGAGAGAGAGAGAGCGGCGCGCGAGAGAGAGAGCGGCGCGCGAGAGAGAGAGAGCGGCGCGCGAGAGAGAGAGAGCGGCGCGCGAGAGAGAGAGAGCGCGCGCGAGAGAGAGAGAGCGGCGCGCAGAGAGAGAGAGCGGCGCGCGAGAGAGAGAGAGCGGCGCGAGAGAGAGAGAGAGAGCGGCGCGAGAGAGAGAGAGAGAGAGAGAGCGGCGCGAGAGAGAGAGAGAGAGAGCGGCGCGAGAAGTATTAGAGAGAGAGAGCGGCGGCGAGAGAGAGAGAGAGGCGCGCGAGAGAGAGAGAGCGGCGCGCGAGAGAGAGAGAGCGGCGCGCGAGAGAGAGAGAGAGCGGCGCGCGAGAGAGAGAGAGCGGCGCGCGAGAGAGAGAGAGCGAGCGAGAGAGAGAGAGAGAGCGGCGCGCGAGAGAGAGAGAGCGGCGCGCGAGAGAGAGAGAGCGGCGCGCGAGAGAGAGAGAGCGGCGCGAGAGAGAGAGACGCGGCGCAGAGAGAGAGAGCGGCGCGCGAGAGAGAGAGAGCGGCGCGCGAGAGAGAGAGCGGCGCGAGAGAGAGAGAGCGGCGCGCGAGAGAGAGAGAGCGGCGCGCGAGAGAGAGAGAGCGGCGCGCGAGAGAGAGAGAGCGGCGCGCGAGAGAGAGAGAGCGGCGCGCGAGAGAGAGAGAGCGGCGCGCGAGAGAGAGAGAGCGGCGCGCGAGAGAGAGAGAGAGCGGCGCGCGGAGAGAGAGAGCGGCGCGGAGAGAGAGAGCGGCGCGCGAGAGAGAGAGAGAGAGAGAGAGAGAGCGGCACGCGAGAGAGAGAGCGGCGCGCGAGAGAGAGAGCGGCGCGCGAGAGAGAGAGCGGCGCGCGAGAGAGAGAGAGCGGCGCGCGAGAGAGAGAGAGCGGCGCGCGAGAGAGAGAGAGCGGCGCGCGAGAGAGAGAGAGAGAGCGCGCGGAGAGAGAGAGAGCGGCGCGCGAGAGAGAGAGAGAGAGCGGCGCCGAGAGAGAGAGAGAGAGCGGCGCGCGAGAGGAGAGAGAGAGCGGCGCACGAGAGAGAGAGAGAGCGGCGCACGAGAGAGAGAGAGAGCAGCGCGCGAGAGAGAGAGAGAGAGAGAGCGCGCGCGAGAGAGAGAGAGAGCAGCGCGCGAGAGAGAGAGAGAGAGAGAGAGCGGCGCGCGAGGAGAGAGCGGCGCGCGAGAGAGAGAGAGCGGCGCGCGCGAGAGAGAGAGAGCGGCGCGCGAGAGAGAGAGAGAGAGCGGCGCGCGAGAGAGAGAGAGAGCGGCGCGCGAGAGAGAGAGAGAGAGAGCGGCGCGAGAGAGAGAGAGAAAGAGAGCGGTGCGCGAGAGACAGAGAGAGAGCGGCGCGCGAGAGAGAGAGAGAGAGAGCGGCGCGCGAGAGAGAGAGAGAGAGAGCGGCGCGAGAGAGAGAGAGAAAGAGAGCGGTGCGCGAGAGACAGAGAGAGAGCGGCGCGCGCGAGAGAGAGAGAGAGAGAGAGAGAGCGGCGCGCGAGAGAGAGAGAGGGAGAGAGCGGCGCGCGAGAGAGAGAGGGAGAGAGAGCGGCGCGAGAGAGAGAGAGAAAGAGAACGGTGCGCGAGAGACAGAGAGAGAGCGGCGCGCGCGAGAGAGAGAGAGAGAGAGAGCGGCGCGCGAGAGAGAGAGAGGGAGAGAGCGGCGCGCGAGAGAGAGAGGAGAGAGAGCGGCGCGCGCGAGAGAGAGAGAGAGAGAGAGAGAGAGCGGCGCGCGAGAGAGAGAGAGCGGCGCGCGAGAGAGAGAGAGCGGCGCGCGAGAGAGAGAGAGCGGCGCGCGAGAGAGAGAGAGCGGCGCGCGAGAGAGAGAGCGGCGCGCGAGAGAGAGAGAGCGGCGCGCGAGAGAGAGAGAGAGAGAGAGAGAGAGAGCGGCGCGCGAGAGAGAGAGCGCGCGCGAGAGAGAGAGAGCGGCGCGCGAGAGAGAGAGCGGCGCGCGAGGAGAGAGCGGCGCGCGAGAGAGAGCGGCGCGCGAGAGAGAGAGAGCGGCGCGCGAGAGAGAGAGAGCGGCGCGCGAGAGAGAGAGAGCGGCGCACGAGAGAGAGAGAGAGCGGCGCACGAGAGAGAGAGAGAGCAGCGCGCGAGAGAGAGAGAGCGGCGGCGCGAGAGAGAGAGAGAGAGAGCGGCGCGCGAGAGAGAGAGAGCGGCGCGCGAGAGAGAGAGAGAGAGAGAGAGAGCGGCGCGCGAGAGAGAGAGAGCGGCGCGCGAGAGAGAGAGAGAGAGAGCGCGCGCGAGAGAGAGAGAGAGAGAGAGAGAGCGGCGCGCGAGAGAGAGAGAGCGGCGCGCGAGAGAGAGAGAGAGAGAGCGGCGCGCGAGAGAGAGAGAGCGGCGCGCGAGAGAGAGAGAGCGGCGCGCGAGAGAGAGAGAGAGCGGCGCGCGAGAGAGAGAGAGCGGCGCGCGAGAGAGAGAGAGCGGCGCGCGAGAGAGAGAGAGCGGCGCGCGAGAGAGAGAGAGCGGCGCGCGAGAGAGAGAGAGCGGCGCGCGAGAGAGAGAGAGCGGCGCGCGAGAGAGAGAGAGCGGCGCGCGAGAGAGAGAGAGCGGCGCGCGAGAGAGAGAGAGCGGCGCGCGAGAGAGAGAGAGCGGCGCGCGAGAGAGAGAGAGCGGCGCGCGAGAGAGAGCGAGCGGCGCGCGAGAGAGAGAGAGCGGCGCGAGAGAGAGAGAGAGCGGCGCGAGAGAGAGAGAGAGCGGCGCGAGAGAGAGAGAGAGAGAGAGAGCGGCGCGAGAGAGAGAGAGAGAGAGAGAGCGGCGCGAGAGAGAGAGAGAGAGAGCGGCGCGAGAGAGAGAGAGAGAGCGGCGCGCGAGAGAGAGAGAGAGAGGCGCGCGAGAGAGAGAGAGCGGCGCGCGAGAGAGAGAGAGCGGCGCGCGAGAGAGAGAGAGAGCGGCGCGCGAGAGAGAGAGAGGGAGAGAGAGAGAGAGAGAGAGAGAGAGAGAGCGGCGCGCGAGAGAGAGAGAGCGGCGCGCGAGAGAGAGAGAGCGGCGCGAGAGAGAGAGCGGCGCGAGAGAGAGAGAGCGGCGCGCGAGAGAGAGAGAGCGGCGCGCGAGAGAGAGAGAGCGGCGCGCGAGAGAGAGAGAGCGGCGCGCGAGAGAGAGAGAGCGGCGCGCGAGAGAGAGAGAGCGGCGCGAGAGAGAGAGAGAGCGGCGCGCGAGAGAGAGAGAGCGGCGCGCGAGAGAGAGAGAGCGGCGCGCGAGAGAGAGAGAGCGGCGCGCGAGAGAGAGAGAGCGGCGCGCGAGAGAGAGAGCGGCGCGCGAGAGAGAGAGCGGCGCGCGAGAGAGAGAGAGCGGCGCGCGAGAGAGAGAGAGAGAGAGAGAGAGAGAGCGGCACGCGAGAGAGAGAGCGGCGCGCGAGAGAGAGAGAGCGGCGCGCGAGAGAGAGAGCGGCGCGCGAGAGAGAGAGAGCGGCGCGCGAGAGAGAGAGAGAGCGGCGCGCGAGAGAGAGAGAGAGCGGCGCGCGAGAGAGAGAGAGAGAGCGGCGCGAGAGAGAGAGAGAGAGCGGCGCGCGAGAGAGAGAGAGAGAGCGGCGCGCGAGAGAGAGAGAGAGAGCGGCGCACGAGAGAGAGAGAGAGAGCGGCGCACGAGAGAGAGAGAGAGCGGCGCACGAGAGAGAGAGAGAGCAGCGCGCGAGAGAGAGAGAGAGAGAGAGAGAGAGCGGCGCGCGAGAGAGAGAGAGAGCAGCGCGCGAGAGAGAGAGAGAGAGAGAGAGAGAGAGCGGCGCGCGAGAGAGCGGCGCGCGAGAGAGAGAGAGAGCGGCGCGCGAGAGAGAGAGAGAGAGAGAGAGAGAGAGCGGCGCGCGCGAGAGAGAGAGAGAGCGGCGCGCGAGAGAGAGAGAGAGAGAGCGGCGCGCGAGAGAGAGAGAGAGCGGCGCGCGAGAGAGAGAGAGAGAGAGAGCGGCGCGCGAGAGAGAGAGAGAGAGAGCGGCGCGAGAGAGAGAGAGAAAGAGAGCGGTGCGCGAGAGACAGAGAGAGAGCGGCGCGCGCGAGAGAGAGAGAGAGAGAGAGAGCGGCGCGCGAGAGAGAGAGAGGGAGAGAGCGGCGCGCGAGAGAGAGAGGGAGAGAGAGCGGCGCGAGAGAGAGAGAGAAAGAGAACGGTGCGCGAGAGACAGAGAGAGAGCGGCGCGCGCGAGAGAGAGAGAGAGAGAGCGGCGCGCGAGAGAGAGAGAGGGAGAGAGCGGCGCGCGAGAGAGAGAGGGAGAGAGAGAGAGAGCGGCGCGCGCGAGAGAGAGAGAGAGAGAGAGAGAGCGGCGCGCGCGAGAGAGAGAGAGAGAGAGAGAGAGCGGCGCGCGAGAGAGAGAGAGCGCGCGCGCGAGAGAGAGAGAGCGGCGCGCGAGAGAGAGAGAGCGGCGCGCGAGAGAGAGAGCGGCGCGCGAGAGAGAGAGAGCGGCGCGCGAGAGAGAGAGCGGCGCGCGAGAGAGAGAGCGGCGCGCGAGAAGAGAGCGCGCGCGAGAGAGAGAGAGCGGCGCGCGAGAGAGAGAGCGGCGCGCGAGAGAGAGAGCGGCGCGCGAGAGAGAGCGGCGCGCGAGAGAGAGAGAGCGGCGCCGAGAGAGAGAGAGCGGCGCGCGAGAGAGAGAGAGAGAGCGGCGCGCGAGAGAGAGAGAGAGAGCGGCGCGCGAGAGAGAGAGAGAGAGCGGCGCACGAGAGAGAGAGAGAGCGGCGCACGAGAGAGAGAGAGAGCAGCGCGCGAGAGAGAGAGAGCGGCGCGCGAGAGAGAGAGAGAGCGGCGCGCGAGAGAGAGAGAGCGGCGCGCAAGAGAGAGAGAGAGCGGCGCGCGAGAGAGAGAGAGAGAGCGGCGCGAGAGAGAGAGAGAGAGCGGCGCGCGAGAGAGAGAGAGAGAGCGGCGCACGAGAGAGAGAGAGAGAGCGGCGCACGAGAGAGAGAGAGAGCGGCGCACGAGAGAGAGAGAGAGCAGCGCGCGAGAGAGAGAGAGAGAGAGAGAGCGGCGCGCGAGAGAGAGAGAGAGCAGCGCGAGAGAGAGAGAGAGAGAGAGAGAGAGAGAGCGGCGCGCGAGAGAGAGAGCGGCGCGCGAGAGAGAGAGAGAGAGCGGCGCGCGAGAGAGAGAGAGAGAGAGAGAGCGGCGCGCGCGAGAGAGAGAGAGAGCGGCGCGCGAGAGAGAGAGAGAGAGAGCGGCGCGCGAGAGAGAGAGAGAGCGGCGCGCGAGAGAGAGAGAGAGAGCGGCGCGAGAGAGAGAGAGAAAGAGAGCGGTGCGCGAGAGACAGAGAGAGAGCGGCGCGCGAGAGAGAGAGAGAGAGAGCGGCGCGCGAGAGAGAGAGAGAGAGAGCGGCGCGAGAGAGAGAGAGAAAGAGAGCGGTGCGCGAGAGACAGAGAGAGAGCGGCGCGCGCGAGAGAGAGAGAGAGAGAGAGAGAGCGGCGCGCGAGAGAGAGAGAGGGAGAGAGCGGCGCGCGGAGAGAGAGAGGGAGAGAGAGCGGCGCGCGCGAGAGAGAGGAGATAGAGAGAGAGCGGCGCGCGAGAGAGAGAGGGAGAGAGAGAGAGAGCGGCGCGCGAGAGAGAGAGAGAGAGAGCGCGCGCGAGAGAGAGAGGGAGAGGGAGAGAGAGCGGCGCGCGAGAGAGAGAGGGAGAGAGCGGCGCGAGAGAGGGAGGGAGAGAGAGCGGCGCGCGCGAGAGAGGGAGGGAGAGAGGGAGGGAGAGAGAGAGCGGCGCGCGAGAGAGAGAGCGCGCGCGAGAGAGAGAGAGAGAGAGAGAGCGGCGCGCGAGAGAGAGAGCGCGGCGCGCGAGAGAGAGAGAGCGGCGCGCGAGAGAGAGAGAGCGGCGCGCGAGAGAGAGAGAGCGGCGCGCGAGAGAGAGAGAGCGGCGCGCGAGAGAGAGAGAGCGGCGCGCGAGAGAGAGAGAGCGGCGCGCGAGAGAGAGAGAGCGGCGCGCGAGAGAGAGAGAGCGGCGCGCGAGAGAGAGAGAGCGGCGCGCGAGAGAGAGAGAGCGGCGCGCGAGAGAGAGAGAGCGGCGCGCGAGAGAGAGAGAGCGGCGCGCGAGAGAGAGAGAGCGGCGCGCGAGAGAGAGAGCGGCGCGCGAGAGAGAGAGCGGCGCGCGAGAGAGAGAGAGCGGCGCGCGAGAGAGAGAGAGCGGCGCGCGAGAGAGAGAGAGAGAGAGAGCGGCGCGCGAGAGAGAGAGAGAGAAAGAGAGCGGCGCGCGAGAGAGAGAGAGAGCGGCGCGCGAGAGAGAGAGAGAGCGGCGCGCGAGAGAGAGAGAGAGCGGCGCGCGAGAGAGAGTGGCGCGCGAGAGAGAGAGAAAGAGAGCGGCGCGCGAGAGAGAGAGAGAGAGAGAGAGAGAGAGGCGCAAGAGAGAGAGAGAGAGAGCGGCGCGCGCGAGAGAGAGAGAGAGAGCGGCGCGCGAGAGAGAGAGAGAGAGAGAGAGAGAGAGAGAGAGCGGCGAGAGAGAGAGAGCGGCGCGCGAGAGAGAGAGAGAGCGGCGCGCGAGAGAGAGAAAGAGAGCGGCGCGCGAGAGAGAGAAAGAGAGCGGCGCGCGAGAGAGAGAGAGAGAGCGGCGCGCGAGAGAGAGAGAGAGAAAAAGAGAGAGAGAGGCGCGCGAGAGAGAGAGAGAGCGGCGCGCGCGAGAGAGTGGCGCGCGAGAGAGAGAGAAAGAGAGCGGCGCGCTAGAGAGGGAGAGAGCGGCGAGAGAGAGAGAGAGAGAGAGCGGCGCGCGAGAGAGAGAGAAAGAGAGCGGCGCGCGAGAGAGAGAGAGAGAGAGAGAGAGAGAGAGAGAGGCGCAAGAGAGAGAGAGAGAGAGCGGCGCGCGCGAGAGAGAGAAAGAGAGCGGCGCGCTAGAGAGAGAGAGAGAGCGGCGAGAGAGAGAGCGGCGCGACAGAGAGAGAGAAAGAGAGCAGCGCGCGAGAGAGAGAGAAAGAGAGCGGCGCGCGAGAGAGAGAGAAAGAGAGCGGCGCGCGAGAGAGAGAGAAAGAGAGCGGCGCGACAGAGAGAGAGAAAGAGAGCAGCGCGCGAGAGAGAGAGAAAGAGAGCGGCGCGCGAGAGAGAGAGAAAGAGAGCGGCGCGCGAGAGAGAGAGAAAGAGCATTTAAAAAGTAGTTGGATGTGCCCTTGAAGTGCTGTAACCTACCTCTCTTTCTCTCTCTCTCGCGCGCTACGGACTAGCGGACCAAGGGCTACGGACCAAGAGCTGTAAAGTGGGATTAGGCTGGATAGCTCTTCGGCCATCCCGGACACAAGGGGCCGAAATGACCTCCTCCCGTGCTGTAAATTTCTATGATTCTATGAAAGGCTGGCCAGACACCAAAGGCCGGCCAGCACCAGGCGCTCCCACAAAGGCGGTCTGGAGAGGAATTTGCAGGTCCCACTGGGAGGCAAGTCCGTGTGTGTGAAGGGGATGCACTCCCCAGCCCCTGTGGAATGCCGAGGGTCCCCAGCGCTGCTCCCTGCAGCAACAGCAGACGACAAGCTGAAAAAGTTATGGCAACAACAAAACAACACTGGACGCAGGAGACGGCAAGAACACAAAGTCCGGCGCCCCAGGCCCGATCGGGGAAGTACAGAAGTAGAAATTCAGCTTCCGAGATAATTAGTTTCTGGGGGAGGGAACCATTTCTTTGGTTTTAAAATTCATAGAACTCTCCCAAGAATCAGCTCTGTCCTGGGGGTGAGCGAATTTGTGCATCTGTCAGTGTGACTCTTCACTAATCCAGGATGCCCTCAAACTCTCGCAGTTAAAACACATCCTTCCACTCAAGCTCGGCAAGCTGTGACATCCCTCACATTGAAGAGCGGAAAAATACTTCAAAAGTAAAGCTGAAATTTAAAACTTTACCATAAAGGCCGTAAGCCGACAGAAAGAAAATTTAGAAACATGCCACCCCATCACTCACTTTTCAAAAACACACTTCACATGCAGGGAAAGGAAGGAAGCAAACAGCATGGAGGGGAATAGCAACTTTGTGTTCGAATTAACATGGTATTAGCCTATTTAATTCTATCCTGGATGAGTGCAGCTCTAACAACACTCAAGAAGCTCAACACCATCCAGAACAAAGCAGCCCGCTTGATTGGCATCCCATCCACCACCTTAAACATTCACTCCCTCCACCACCGGCGCACTCTGGCTGCAGTGTGTACCATCTACAAGATACACTGCAGCAACTCGCCAAGGCTTCTTCTACAGCACCTCCCAAACCCGGGACCTCTACCCCAGACGAATAAGGGCAGCAGGCGCATGGGAACACCACCGCCTCCAAGTTCCCCTCCAAGCTACACACCACCCCGACGTGAAAATATATCAGGCGTTCCTTCATCGTCACTGGGTCAAAATCCTGGAACTCCCTCCTTAACAGCACTGTGGGAGCACTTTCACCACACGGACTGCAGCAGTTCAAGAAGGCAGCTCACCACCATCTTCTCCAGGGCAATTTGGGATGGGCAATAAATGCTGGTCTTGCCAGTGACGCCCACATCCCAATTCCCAAACACCATTGCCAGCGACACACTGCGGACACAGCTAGTTGCTGAGTTTACTTCAGCACATGGTTTTAGCATTAATGCACTGGCTCATTTATCTGTATATTAAGCCAGAGAAGATTGTGTTGAAGGAAATGGCTGAAGGATCGATAACCAGAGGGCACAGATTTAAGGTGATTAGCAAAAGAACCAGAGGCGATACAAAGACAAACCTTATTTTATGCAACGAGTAGTTAGGATCTGGAATGCACTGCCTGATAGGACGGTGGAGGCAGACTAAATACTAGCCCTCAAAAGGGAATTGGGTAATTACTTAGAGAAAAAAATAGCAAGGACATGGAGTAATCTCTGCCTCGGCCTCTACGCCTCGCTCTCCTCCTTAAAACCTACCTCTTGGATCATGCTTTTGATCATCTATCCTAATTTCTCATGTGGCTCAGTGTCAAACTTTGTTTGATAACGCTCCTGTGAAGTACCTGGGGACATGTCACCATGTTAAAGGTGCTTTATTAATGCAAGTTGTTGCTGTTGGGAAAGAGCAGGCAATGGGACAAACAGGATTGCTCTTCGAAAAGCCAGCACAAACTCGTTGGGCTGAATGGCCTCCTTCTGTGCTGTATTATTCTATGATTAGAATCGTGCACTGAAGAGAGAGAAAGAGAGAGAGAGAGAGTGAAAGAAAGAGAGAGAGAGCGCGAGCGAGAACGCGAGTCAGCGCGAGACAGAGCGAGAGAGAGAGCGAGAGACACACAGGGACAGATAGAGAGAGACACACAGGGACAGATAGAGAGAGAGACAGAGAGAGACACACAGGGACAGATAGAGAGAGAGAGACACACACAGGGACAGATAGAGAGAGAGACACACAGGGACAGATAGAGAGAGAGACACACAGGGACAGATAGAGAGAGAGACACACAGGGACAGATAGAGAGAGAGACACACACAGGGACAGATAGAGAGAGAGAGACACACAGACAGAGAGCGAGACAGAGAGACACACAGACAGAGAGCGAGACAGAGAGAGACAGGCACCAATCTGCTGAATGCCACATTTCACAGATCCGTCGATCCCCCCTCTCGCTCCCCTCAAGCCCCACATTGTGTAAAAATGAAACATGTTGCATCTATCAGGAGCCTATCCTCAGCTCACAGGAACAAACACACCATACTCGCAGAGGGTGGAGGGGAGATAAACGCGACATTTCGGGACAAGCATTTTACTACGGTGCTATATACATGCACGTCGTTGTTGCTTGTTAATTAAACGAGGTAACAAGGAAGCCATCAAGTTTCGTGAAATTTTATTGCCTTTTAAAATATTAACCGATCGATCGATGAGGTCATTTTGTTTTTATTCATTCACGGGATGTGGGTGTCTCTGGGACAAGGCCAGCAATTATTGCCCATCCCTAATTGCCCTTGAGGTCACCTTATGCGAGTGTCTCGCTTGGTCATTTTCGAGGGTAGTTAAGAGCCAACCACATTGCTGTGGGTCTGGAGTCACATATCAGCCAGACCGGGTAAGGACGGCAGATTTCCTCTTCCCGAAAGGACATGAGTGAACCAGATGGGTTTTTACATCAATCCAATAGCTGACACTGATGGTTTTTTATTCCAGATTTATTTAATTCACTGAATTTTTAATTCCCAGCTGCCTTGATGAGATTTGAACTTGTGTCTCCAGATCATTAGTCCCGGCCTCAGGATTACTAGTCCAGTAACATAACCACTATGCTACCGTACTCAATGTTTCGCATCACTGAGACAGCGATTCAGCCAGTCAGTGCAGGGTAAGTGGTATGGATCTGGCTTGTACGTAGGTTAATAAACCGTTGGGTTTTGTCAAACTATTATATACATTTTAACTGAGACATTTGCAGTGTGATCGCTACTATCAACACAAGTGAACTTGTCATTAGCCATCAACTCTACTCTCAGTGCACATGGAATTAATGCAAAAGGGGCTTTGCTTAAAGTTACTCTACCCCACGGCTGGGGGGGCGGGGCGGGCCATTGGAGGTGTGCGCGAGAGCAGTATGACACGCGGACATTGCCCAGGTGACCTACCTTGGTGATTTTGGGATGGGTACATCTGCTGTTGGTGCTGCTCTGGTGCATCCAGTTGCCTCCCGGCGCCTGGCAGTCCTGCCGAAGCATGCACCGCTTCTCCAGCACGCACCAGCCGCACTCAAACTTCGGATCGGCCTTTAGACACAGTCCACAGCTCTCCCGGAGGGCGGCGCACTTGTAGAGGTGAGCTAGTGGGGGAAGGGGAGGAGAGGGGGAACAGAAGGGCAAGAAAGCATTACAAGGTTACAGCAATGGTTCGCAAACCGATTGGAGAGAGACAGAAAGTCGATGAGAACCCAGGCCTCTCCCATCAGACATGGTGCCGAGCAGCAGAAATTCTGCACCCGTCACCAAGGCCCCTTCCAGTGTCTCAACCAGAACACACGGCGCTACAGAAGAGTGGGTTTGGGCCCCTTACCAGAAACATAACCCATGCCAATGTAAGTTGGCACCAAAGGCCACCCACTGGGTGCTGGAGTGGGCCCATCTTGTACAGTATGGGTCATTTAATAAAAACTGCCCCTTCCTGTTCCACGCCCACCCTTTCCCGTTCCACACTAGCTCCGCCCCTTCCCGAACCACACTAGCTCCGCCCCTTCCCGGTCCACACTACCCCCTCCCCTTCCCAGTCCACACTAGCCCCTCCCCTTCCTGTTACACACTAGCCCCGCCCTGTCCTGTTCCACGCTAGCTCCACTCCTTCCCATCCCACGCCAGCCCCGCTCTGCACTAGACCCGCCTTTTCCTCAATGCTAGCCCCTACCCTTCCGGTCCCACTAATACTAAGAAAAAACATATAGCATTGGACAGCCACAAGCCCATTCACCACACAAGCCTGTCCCTGTACACAGCAAGTGAACTGGCTCTTTACTGCAATGCAAGTACGCAGTGTTGATGTTTGGTCTGGTTCGATGATTATGCCTGCACAGAGGGAGATGGCTCGAGGTGCTGTTGTACTCCCCAGTCGACTTCAAATAACTCTGCAGGCCACTGTCCTAATAGGTAGGATTCGGGGTGCGGGGGGACGGAGGGTATCCCAGCTGGATAACTAGCTTCCCTGATGTCTGTGTTGAGAAGCTGCATAGTTGAACTTGAGGGCTCCCAGATGTTGTACCTGGAACCTTTGAGCTTAGTTAAGCGTGCCCCTACAACGAGACGAGCGCACTCTCCATATCGGACAAAAAGAGACTCTAACTTGTATAACTTTCCAAACCACTTGGTTGTGAGGTACAAGCACAGGGTTTCAGCACATGCGTGACCATTAATAAATGAAAGAAAGAAAAGAAAGATTTGCATTTATATCGCGCCTTTCATGACCACCAGACGTCTCAAAATGCTTTTACAGCCAATGAAGTACTTTTGGAGTGTAGTCACTATTGTAATGTGGGAAACGCGGCAGCCAATTTGCACACAGCAAGCTCCCACAAACAGCAATGTGATAATGACTAGATAATCTGTTTTTTGTTATGTTGATTGAGGAATAAATATTGTCCCAGGACACCAGGGATAACTCCCCTGCTCTTCTTCAAAATAGTGCCATGGGGTCTTTTACAGCCAACGGAGGGGGCAGACGGGGCCTCGGGTCAATGTCTCATCCGAGATATGGCACCTCGGACAGTGCAGCGCTCCCTCAGCACTGCACTGGGAGTGTCAGCCGAGATTTTTATGCTCAAGTCTCTGTAGTGGGACTTGAACCCACTACTTTGTACTCAGAGGCGAGGGTGCTACCCACTGAGCCACGGCTGAATTAATAGCTCAATGTAAGTTGGACTAAATTTGAACGCCAAATTATTGGCAAACCTTAAATATCAAACTCTGATTCTCCCAGTTGACTCCAGGAGTGGGTTATTGTCGAGGGGAGCTGGGGAATATTTCTACCGCTCTATCCGAGTGAATGTAGACGATAATTGTGGCTTTTGTAATAAGTGGTGAACAAAGCTGCATAATTCGCTGTTAATTCTTTGAAAGCTGCAACGCCTCACAAATCAAAACTGGGCTTTTAAAGCTAATCATTAAAGAACGATTAGCAAAGTGCCGGCAAGCTCAGCCTTGTAAGGAGAATTCTGCAGTGTGAAATCCTGAGTCACAGTTTGTAATCTAATAACCTGCACTCTGCCAATTCCCCATCTCAGAACTTGTTGCACACTGATGTGGAATGGGAATGGGAATGGGAATGGGAATGGGAAGGGATGGTACTCGTGTGCAATGGGGTGTACACCAGCCCCACCTCTCCCCTTCCCCACCAGCCCCGCCCCTTCCCGTTCCACACCAGCCCCGCCCCTCCTCGTTCCACACCAGCCCCGCCCCTTCCCGTTCCACACCAGCCCCGCCCCTCCGCGTTCCACACCAGCCCCGTCCCTTCCAGTTCCACACCAGCCCCGCCCCTTTCCGTTCCACACCAGCCCCGCCCCTTCCCGCTCCACACCAGCCCCGCCCCTCCTCGTTCCACACCAGCTTCGCCCCTCCGTTCCACACCAGCCCTGCCCCTTTCCGTTCCACACCAGCCCCGCCCCTTCCCGTTCCACACCAGCCCCGCCCCTTCCCATTCCACACCAGCCCCGCCCCTTTAAACATCAGCTCCTCCCATTCCCATTCCACACCAGCCCAGCCCCTTCCCGTTCCTGTTCCACATCAGCCCCACCCGTTCCACATCAGTCCCACCCGATCCCGTTCCACACCAGCCCAGCCCCTTCCCGTTCCACACCAGCCCCACCCCTTCTCGTTCCACACCAGCCCAGCCCCTTCCCGTTCCACACCAGCCCCGCCCCTTTAAATATCAGCTCCTCTCATTCCCATTCCACACCAGCCCAGCCCCTCCCCTTTACATGCCAACCCCTCCCCTTCCATTTTACACCGCTGTTCACCAGCCCCTCCACTGCCTGTGGAATCCCAGTCGTGACCCCTTGTCTTTCACAATCACCCTTGCTTCACCTAGGTTGACCAGATTCCAGTTCACCTTGTAAACCTGTCTCCTGTTTAATGCCTCCCCTGCATGAGGTCAAATCACTTGTTTTGCCAGTTTTGCCAAAACCCAATATCGGCCTCCAGAGAACTTGGGAGTCAACATGGTCCATCATTTCCTCAAAAGACTGTCGGAACAATTAGCCAACATCTCCCTCTAGGGTCCGCAACTCTGGTTGGACGTATTCTTGGAGGGTTCATCACATGATCTCTCGCTACCCATTGCCCTGCCCCGCAGTTCCCCCCATTGGTCACCCAACATGTCCATCTTCACACTGCCCCGTCCCCGCAGTCCCTCTATTGGTCACCCGACATGTCCATCCTCACACCGCCCTGCTCCCGTGGGCCCCTCGAACCCACTCCACCATTCAGTAAGATCATGGCTGAGCTTCAACCTCAACTCCACTTTCCCGCCCGATCACCATATCCCTTGATTCCCCTCGAGTCCAAAAATCTATCCATCTCAGCCTTAAATATACTCAGAGACTCAGCATCCACAGTTCTCTGGGGCAGAGAATTCCAAAGATTCACAACGCTCTGAGTGAAGAAATTCCTCTTCATCTTGGTCTTAAATAGCCATCCCCTTATCCTGAGACTGTGTCTCCCTGGTTCTAAACACTCCAGGAGTATCTCACCTCCTGACTCCTCCAAAGGCCTTTCCACTATCTGCAAGGCACAAGTCAAGAGTGTGATGAAATACTCTCCACTTGCCTGGTTGAGTGCAGCTCCAACAACACTCAAGAAGCTCGACACCATCCAGGACAAAGCAGCCCACTTAATTGGCATCCCATCCACCACCTTAAACATTCACTCCCTCCACCACCGGCGCACCGTGGCTGCAGTGTGTACCAGCTACAAGATACACTGCAGAAACTCACCAAGGCTTCTTCCCCAGCACCTCCCAAACCTGCGACCTCTACCGCCTAGAAGGACAAGGGCAGCAGGCGCATGGTAACACCAACACCTCCACGTTCCCCTCCAAATTACACACCATCCTGACTTGGAAATATATCGGCCGTTCCTTCATCGTCACTGGGTCAAAATTCTGGAATTCCCTCCCTAACAGCACTGTGGGAGCACCTTCACCACATAGGACTGCAGTGGTTCAAGAAGGCAGCTCACCACCACCTTCTCAAGAGCAATTAGGGATGGGCAATAAATGCCAGCCTTGCCAGCGATGCCCACATCCCAGGAATGAATTTTTTTTTAAAAGCCAGGGGAACAGCCTCTCAGCATCTCCCCTGTCAATTCCCCTCAGGATCTTGTATGTTTCAATGAGATCACCTGTCAGTCTCCTAAACACCAGGGATTATAGACCCATTCTACAAAAATAGCACATCAAATCGGAGAAGGGACACAGAGGATCACCTCACCTAACATAATGCGAATCATCGTTGCACAAAACCATGGGCTTCAGCTCATTCTGATTTTGTCTGAGGTGACCTTTACTTAATTGGAAAGTGCCGTAAATGAATGTTTTAATTACATGAACATTCTCAGCACAAGTGAACATTATTGCGCGCACAACTCGAGCCGCTGTGAGCCTCCTCGTCCCTCCGCGCTCCATCCATGGGCACCAGCTTAAACGGATGAGGCACGCGCTCATTGGTCTTGTCTCACGGAAGAGAAATTTCCCCCTGGCCCAATTTCATTCTGGAGGAGCCTGCCCAGTCACTGTGCATCAAGTGTGGCCTTTCAAGGGAGCCAACTGCTGAGCTAAACAACAACTTGTATTTATATAGCGCCTTTAACAATGCTCAAGAGGGCAGAATTAGAGGAGCGCAGACATCTCGGGAGGGAGGGTTGTGGGGCTGGAGGAGATTGGAGATAGGGAGGGGCGAAGCCATGGAGGGATTTAAAAACAAAGACTATTTTGAAATGTTCCCAACAGAAAAGTCTTCATAGATTTTTTTTTTTAAAACACAATTTTATTTAAACCTACCCCCCCCCCCACCCCCGGCCACCCGAATGATTTTTCAAAGGGTTATTTGCGGCTGTGTCCAGGAGATTAAACTTTAATCCCTGCAAAATGCAGGGCAACGTTCCCTGGAAGTAGCGCTTTGTTCTGCGTGGCCGTTTTCTTTAAGTCCGCAGTTGTTTAAGTTTCTGCGCACGTGCGGTATTTACAATGCAGGAGCAGCCTGCGTGGGACCTTTCAGAGTACTGCCCGGCCATGTGGCCTAGAGGGAACATTGCTCCAGGGCAATCCAGGAGGGTTGTCACCCCGAGGAGCGGCTTTTGGAACCTGCGATTCCCAGGAACACCACCTCGATTGGTGATACCAAGTGAGTGTCAGCCGAATAACAAAGCCCCAGCCACAATGATCCCTTGACGGCGGCCAAGCAGTTAACGAGCCACTCAGACTGGCACAAGCGGCCTTGTCCAGACGGCTTTGGGGAAGATCGTAAAACCTATACTGAGTGGCCGAAATGTTGATCAATATTCAGCTGATTATAGGACCGGGCTTCTGTGGGAACCTCAGTCATCAGCAGAACCGGGAAATGCAAAATTCACTTTTGCCGGGGATTGAGGGCGGGGGGGGAAAGAGGGGAGAAAGAAGGAGTAAAAGAAACAAAGACTTGCATTTAAATAGTGCCTTTCTTTCACGGCCACCAGTCGTCCAAAAGCAACTTCCAGCCAATGAAGTAATTTTAGAGTGTAGTCACTATTGTAATACGAGATACGCGTCAGCCAATTTGCACACAGCAAGCTCCCACAAAAGCAATGTGATCATGACCAGATAATCTGTTTTAGTGATGTTGATTGAGGAATAAATAATGGCCAGGACACCGGGGAGAACGCACCTGCTGCTCATCAGAATGGCGCCGTGGGATCTTTTATGTCCACCTGAGAGAGAAGATGGTGCCTCGGTTTAACATCTCATCCGAGAGACAGCACCTCCGACAGTGCAGCCTAGATTTTTTGTGCGAAAGTCTCTGGAGTGGGACTTGAACCCACAACCTTCTGACTCCAAAGAGAGGGTACTACCCACTGAGCCACTGCCTGATAGCAGCAAGGGTAATGGAAGGGCAGTCCTTCCCCGCCTCCCCCCACCCCCCAAACAACACAAAGGAGGCAGCGAGGAGGGCCGTTTGTCACAGAGAAACTTGACATGAGCTTAGAGGGACCTGGTGGGAAGCCGAGAGCTGCACGACGCTCAAGGACAAGAACAAGGATAACGCACATCAATGTAAAGCTCCAGCGCTGGAGGTGTACGTACATGACAGAGAGTAGATAGTGTTCAAGATAGATAGAATAATTGACTCCAAAACACGGTGGTATACATCATCATCATAGGCATCCCTTGAAATCGAGGAAGACTTGCTTCCACTCCCAAAGTGAGTTCTCTGGTGGCTGAACAGTCCGATACGAGAGCCACAGACCCAGTCACAGGTAGGACAGATATTTGTCAAGGGAAGGGGAGGATGGGGCTGGATTGCCACGCGCTCCTTCCGCTGTCTGCGCCTGACCTCTTCACGCTCTTTGCTTTGAGACTCGAAGAACTCAACGCCCTCCCGGATGTACTTTCTCCACCTAGGGAGGTCTTCGGCCAGGGTCTCCCAGGTGTCAGTGGTGATGTCGCACTTTACCAGGGAAACTTTGAGAGTGCCCTTGTAATGTTTCCGCTGCCCACCTTTGGCTCGTTTACCATGAAGGAGCTCCGCATAAAGCATTTGTTTAGGGAGTCTCGTATCTGGAATGCGAACTATGTGACCTGCCCAACGAAGCTGATCGAGTGTGGTCAGTGCTTCAATACTGGGGATGTTAGCCTGGACAAGGACACTGATGTTGGTGCGCCTGTCCTCCCAGGAGATTTGCAGGATCTTGCGGAGACATTGTTGGTGATATGTCTCCAGCGACTTGAGGTGCCTTCTACACATCGTCCATGCCTCAGACCCATACAGGAAGATGGTGGGTATTACTACAGCCCTGTAGACCATAAACTTGGTGGTAGATTTGAGGGCCAGGTCTTCAAACACTCTCTTCCTCAGATGGCCGAAGGCTGCACTAACGCACTGGAGGCGATGTTGAATCTCCGCATCAATGTCTGCCTTTGTTGATAAGAGGCTCCCAAGATATGGGAAATGGTCCACATTGTCCAGGGCCACGCCGTGGATCTTGATGTCTGGAGGGCAGTGCTGTGCAGCGGGAACAGGCTGGTGGAGGACCTTTGTCTTACGGATGTTAAGCGTAAGGCCCATGCTTTCATATG
This sequence comes from Pristiophorus japonicus, assembly GCF_044704955.1. Classification (NCBI taxonomy): domain Eukaryota; kingdom Metazoa; phylum Chordata; class Chondrichthyes; family Pristiophoridae; genus Pristiophorus; species Pristiophorus japonicus. The sequence goes on along the minus strand of NC_091988.1, from coordinate 77,916,608 downwards.
CCTCAGTGAACACATTGACTATATCCTGGAATTCAGCCTCAGAATGTGCGCAGACGCAGGCATTGTCCGCATACTGCAGCTCATCGATAGAGGTTGGGGTGATCTTGGACCTGGCCTGGAGGCGGCGTAGGTTAAACAGCTTCCCACTGGTTCTGTACTTTAGTTCCACTCCAGCGGGGAGCTTGTTGATTGTGAGGTGGAGCATGGCGGTGAGGAAGATTGAGAAGAGAGTTGGAGCGATGACGCAGCCCTGTTTGACCCCGGTCCGGAGGTGGATTGGGTCTGTAATGGATCCATTGGTAAGAATCACAGCCTGCATGTCGTCGTGAAGCAGGCAAAGGATGTTGACAAACTTTTGGGGGCATCCGAAACGGAGGACGCCGCTCCATAGACCCTCGCTGTTGACAGTGTCAAAGGCCTTTGTAAGATCGAAGGCGGCCATGTATAAGGGCTGGCGCTGCTCCCTGCATTTTTCCTGCAGCTATTGCGCTGCAAAGATCATGTCCGCTGTGGCCCGTAGGGGACGAAATCCGCACTGTGATTCTGGGAGGAGCTCCTCAGCCACAGGGAGAAGACGGTTGAGGAGAACTCCAGCGACAACCTTCCGAGTGGCTGATATCAGGGAGATTCCCCTGTAGTTGCCGCAGTCGGACTTGTCCCCTTTTTAAAAAATGGTACAATCACTGCATCTGAGATCTCCTGGCATGCTCTCCTCCCTCAGATGAGCGAGATGAGGTCATGTATCCACGCCAACAGCGACTCTCCGCCATACTTAACACCTCAGCAGGGATTCCATCCACACCCGTAGCCTTGTTATTCTTGAGCTGTTTTATGGCTTTGCTTACCTCGTGCAACATTGGAGTTTCACTGAGTTGGTGGCGTGATGGAGTAGAGAACACTCGAGTCAAAGGCAGAGTCTTGATTGAGGAGATCTTCAAAGTGCTCCTTCCATCGGGCCCCTACAGCCTCAGTGTCTTTGATGGGTGTTTCCCCGTTCTTGGTCAGGAGTGGGGTGGGGCCTTGGGAGTTTGGACTGTAGGTGGTCTTGACTGCAATGAAGAATCCTGGCTAGTTGTTGTGTCTCCTGTGCTTTCTCCATCCACCACCTGTTCTTTAGGTCCCGGGTTTTTTGTTGGACCTGAGCCTTGAGCCGTCTATAATGTTGTTTTGCAGTTCCTGAGTTGGGTTGTTGCTTGAGACTCAGAAATGCTTTGCGCTTGCGATCTATTAGTTCTTCAATCTCCTGATTATTTTCATCAAAGCAGTCCTGATGTTTTCTGGTTGAGTGACAAGTGTCTCATCACAGGCACTGGTTATAGAGGCCTGGGGGGCAGACCAAGCGCTGTGGGCACTCAGCATCTCAGGGTCATCAAGGCACGCCAGGATTGGTTGTGAGGTGCTGGCTGTATAGGGCTCTCTTAACTGGATCTCTCAGTGCCCCGGCATTAACTTTTTTGCGGCACAGCTTCTGTTGTCCCCTCTGCTTTGGGGCTATGTTAATATTGATGATGGATCGGATTAGATGGTGGTCCATCCAGCAGTCACCAGCTTCTGTCATGGCGTGGGTGATGCACACATCCTTGCGATCCTTGGCTCATACAATGACATAGTCAAGCAGATGCCAGTGTTTGGAGTGAGTGTGTTGCCACGATGCCTTGTGTCTTTGACGACCCTGGCATTAAAGTCACCCAGGAGGATCAATGTGTCATCCGTGGGGACGCGGGACAAGGATGTCTCGAGGTTGGAATAAAAACCCTCATTAGCCTCATCCGTTGCTTCGAGTGTAGGGGCATACGCACTGATGACTGTGGCGCATTGGTTCCGGGATAGGATGAGACGAAGAGTCATGAGGCGTTCCTTAACCCTCATGGGGAAGTCTTTGAGGCGGTCGACCAGCTCATGCTTGACGACAAGTCCGACTCCATGAAGGCAGCGTTCTTCCTCTGGTTTTCCTTTCCAGTAAAAGGTATAACCTCTACCATGTTCCTTCAACTGGCCGCTGGGTCTCGCTTAGGGCGGCGATGTCACATGTCAAAACATCAGAGTTCCTGGGCGACTCCATACCGGCCCACTGTAATTCTGGGCCAAAAGGACCTGCCCGCACCCATCCTGGGCCGAAAGGACTCCACACCTGTCCCTGTGGTCGCGCACCATCTGTTCATTGTGCTGACAGATTCGGGGGGACGTCGAACCGACGGAAGGAACTCCGGGGACGTCCAACCGGCCAAAGGGACCGAGGCAGCGGCGTTCAACCCAATGTCTTAAACACCTAACCAACATTTAATCAACTTTTAAACTTTTTAAACAATTTGGGAGAACTTTTAAAACTTACATTTTAGACTTTTAATTGAAATACTTTTAAACATCTATTATTGATCTACATCTTTGACATTTTAACAACTCTTAGAAACTTTTTAAACAAATTGGGAATTTATCATCAACTTTTAACTCTTAAAATAACTTTGGAAGTGACCTTCCTAATGCCTGCCCCCAACCAAGCCTCAGGCCATCAATGGCGCTACTCAGCGCCGAGCTTGCTGCCAACACTTCGCCGTAGGCAAGTAGGCTTATCGAGCTGTGCCTGGTCTCCAGTTGTCTTGGACCCCCTTGCCACCGGACCAAGACCTTGTTCAGCTAAGTCCGTGTGGTTGCTGGTGAGCAGCGGCCACCCCAAGTTAAAGGAACTCACGCACAGGCATCTTCCACTTCATCAGTATGAAGTTCGGGACCTGGAACGTCAAGACCCTCATGTACAATCCCAACAGCATAACCAATGGCAACTACATCCTTGCTCTCGGACTAAAAACTCCTGTCCGCCAGAAATAAAAGATCTGGCCTCAGTAAAAGTGACCATGAAGCTGTCGGCTTGTCGTAAAAATCCCAACTGGTTCCCCAATATCCTTTAGGGAAGGAAACCTGCCGTCTTCACCTGCTCTGGGCCTATAGGTGACTCCAGTTCCACAAAAAGAGTCACAGTCTCAGATTAAGGGGTCAGCCATTTAAGATGGAGATGGGGAGAAATTTCTTCTCTCAGAGGGTGGTGAATCTTTGGAATTCTCCGCCCCAGAGAGCTGTGGAGGCTGGGTCATTGAATATATTTAAGGTGGAGATAAGACAGATTTTTGAGTGATAAGTGAGTTGAGGGTTATGGTGAGCGGACAGGGAAGTGGAGTTGAGGCCAAGGTCAGATCAGCCATGATCTTAATGAATGGCAGAGCAGGTTCGAGGGGCCAAATGGCCGACTCCTGCTCCTATTTCTTATGTTATGTTCTTAAAAACTTGGTTAACTCTTAACTGCCCTGTGAAGTGGAAGTGGCTGAACATGAGAGAATCATAGAAAGAGGCCAATCAGCCCGTTGAGTCCATGCTGGCCCACTGCAAGAGCACCTCAACCAGTCCCACTCCCCTGCCCTTTCCCTGTAGCCCTGAAAAAAAAATCTTTCCTTCAGGGACTTATCCAACTCTGTTTTGAAAGCCACGACTGAGTCTGCCTCCAACCACCCTTCCAGATAGAGATGTGCAACACCCATAATCCCGAAAAATGAATTTGAAAAAAAAACGCACCAAGTCTGAGTTACAGCAAAATGTTCAATCTTCACTCGGAAGACATCACAAATTTCTATTGTAACAAGGAAAGACTGTTTCTATTTGGCTGCGTTGCGTTAATCCAAGTTTGGGAGCAGTACACATTCGAAGACTAATAAAACGATTTTAATGCTTTCTATCAACATTACACCTCCACTGGCCAACGCGTTTGCTTCGGTAGGATTATCAACGAGGGAAATCTGGCCTATAGGGTCTCGAATGAAAGGAGAAAAAATATCTACTCTGTAAAGAGTCTCAAGTGGCTGTTAGCCCAAAGCAAATGCTCACTAATTAAACACTGATCCTGAACGTGATCACATAATTCTCATGCCACAAAGAGATACCACAGTCCTCATCAGTGCCGCTCATTTTGTTTTGGTTTTTATGCGGTGCCTGTGTGTCTTTTACAAAGACGAATGAACGACACCATGGCTGCAAATGTTGGATCTTTCTGGACCCGGTTTCTGCAGTCACTATCCCGACTGCTCTCAACCAGTTCTCTCTGGTTACGTAAAAGAAATAGGAGCAGGAATCGGTCATTTGGCCCCTCAAGCCTGCACCGCCATTCAATAAAATCACGGCTGATCTGATCTTGGCCTCAACTCCACTTCCCCGCTCGCTCCCCATAACCCCCAACTCCCTTACCGTTCAAAAATCTGTCTATCTCCACCTTAAATATATTCAATGGTCCAGCCTCCACAGCTCTCTGGGGCAGAGAATTCCAAAGATTAACAACCCTTTGAGAGAAGAAATTCCTCCTCAGTTCCATCTAAATGGGCGACCCCTTATTCTGAAACTATGTGCTCGAGTGCTAGATTCCCCCATGAGGGGAAACATCCACTCTGCATCTACCCTGTCCAGCCCCCTCAGAATCTTGTGTGTTTCAATAAGATCAACTCTCAGTCTTCTAAACGCCAATGAGTACAGGCCCAACCTGCTCAACCTTTCTTCATAAGACAACCCCTTCATCTCAGGAATCAACCTCTCTGAACTGCCTCCAATGCAAGCTCCTTAAATAAGGAGACCAAAACTGTACACAGTACTCCAGATGTGGCTTCACCAATACCCTGTACAGTTGTAGCAGGACCTCTCTGCTTTTATACTCCATCCCCCGTGCAATAAAGGCCAACATTCCATTTGCATGTCACGACGTGTAGATTACCGATTTAACAGCTGGAGAGGAAGCAATGATCTCAGAGATGACCAAATACATTGGATATTTGGATTGCCCTCTCTGCACCCCTGCTCACTGTGCTTTATTTGCTTCAGGGCAGTTGGTGGGAGCCCCAGTGAGGTTTGCAGAGACAGATTTAGCAAGGGTCACCACTCAATCGCGATGTCAAGTAAACCAGCCAGTCCTCACCAACAAGGTTCACACAGGAAGAATGGCCGCTCGAGAGGTTGCCGGTGCCCCTGCCCCTGGAACCGTGGCCCCAGCGCGTGTCAGCAAACGAGGAGAAACGGGGATGATAATCGCTGTTATACAGAAAGACTTCCATTTATATAGCGCCTTTCATGACCTTGGGATGTCCCAAAGCGCTTTACAGCCAATGAAGTACTTTTTGAAGTGTGCTCACTGCTGTTATGTAGGAAACGCAGCAGCCAATTTGTGCACAGAAACTTCCCAGACACAGCAATGTAATAATGACCAGATCTTTTGTGGTTAGTGATGTTGGTTGAGGGATAACTACTGGCCCAGGACACTGGGGATAACTCCCCTGCTCCTCTTCAAAATATTGGTCCGGGTATCTTTTACATCCACACGAGAGAGAAGACAGGGTCTCGGTTTAATATCTCATCCGAAAGACTACACCTCTGACAGTGCCGCACTCCCCCAGTACTGCACTGGGAGTGCCAGCCTAGATTATGCGGTCAAGTCAATGGAGTGTGACTTGAACCCACGACGTTCTGACTCCGAGGCGAATGTGGCACCCTCTCAGTCACGGCTGACAGAGTGTAATTCCCCTTTAAGTTGCTCGGGGGGAGTGCGGAGTTGGCAGATGCACAGTCTGAGCTCACGAGTGCCAACACAAGCTATTCATGATCAGCTGGCACTCAAAGTGGTGTTAGTGTCATACCAGGTGAAAATGTTACCCGCGGTGCAGCAATCTTGCTCAAAACCTTCCTCCCTCTAAAGATCGTCTCAGGGCCAACTTCAAAAAGGGATGGAAGGGAAGAGAAGAGATAGCCAGCTTTGCATAGAATGTACAACATAGAAACAGGCCATTCGGCCTGACTGGTCCATGCTGGTGTTGATGCTCCACTCAAGCCTCCTCCCACCCCTCATCATCTAACCCCATCAGAATATCCTTCGATTCCTTTCTCCCCCATGGGTTTATCCAGCTTCCCCTTATGCTATTCACCTCAACCACTCCCTGTGGTAGCGAGTCATTCTCACCACTCTCTAGGAAAAGTTTCTCCTGAATTCCCTATTGGATTTATCTTGTCTTTATGGTCTTTAGTTTTAGTTTCTCCCACGAGTGCAAATATCTTCTCTATGTCTACCCCATCGAACCCTTTCACAATCTTAAAGAATTCTATCAGGTCACCCCTCAGCCTTCGCCTTGAGAGAGAAAAGAGCCCCAGCCTGTTCAATTTTTCCTGAGAGGTATGTAACCTCTAGGGCTTTGATTCAATCTCAGCTCAGTCGAGTGGGATCGCAGCTCATGTCAGCTGTGGTTCAGTGGGCAGCACTCTTGCCTTTGAGTCAGAAGGTTGTGGGTTCAAGTCCCACCCAGAGACTTGAGCACAAAAAAATCTTGCCTGATACTGCAGTGCAGTGCTGAGTGTTGCACTGTCGGAGGTGCTGTTAATCCGAGTCTGCCCTTTCAAGTGGACGTAAAAGATCCGATGGCACTATTTCAAAGAAGAGCAGGGAAGTTATTCCCGTGTCCTGGGACCAATATTTATCCCTTAATCAACATATAAAAACAGATGACCTGGTCATTATCTCATGGCTGTTTGTGGGATCTTGCTGTGCACCTATTAGCTGCCGCGTTTCCTACATTACGACAGTGATTGCACTCCAAAAGAACTTCAGTGGCTGTAAAGCACTTTGAGACGTCCGGTCGTTGTGAAAGGCAACTTTTCCTTTCCTGTTTGGGCCTCACATACAATGAGTTGGGGCACACTCAATTTAGTTCCAAAAGGGCACGGGCTGGGAGCAGAATCCCATTCAGCACTAATCTATCCGTCTCAATCTGACAGGCCTCGGGATAGCCAATATACGAAGTGTTAAAATATCACATTGAAGCAAAAAAAAAAAGTTGCCTTCCTCTTGATCTGGGGGCCGAGGGCCATTGTTTGGCCTTTTATTCCTCTGCCTGACCTAGTCGTGTTCGATGCTGACACTGGGTGCCTGAAATGGTAACGAATATTCCGTGCTCCGGCACCAAAAGCCCTCATCCTGCTAAGCACAGGACCATGCAGTGAGGCACACTCCTCAGGTTATGCTTGAACTGTATAAAACACTCGTTAGGCCACAGCTAGAGTACTGCATGCAATTCTAGTCACCACATTTCAGGAAAGATGTGATTGCATTGGAGAGGGTACAGAGGAGATATATCAGGATGTTGCCAGGACTGGAGAATCTTAACTACGAGGGAAGATTGGATAGGCTGGGTTTGTTTTCTTTGGAACAGAGGAGGCTGAGGAGAGACTTAATTGAGGTGTATAAAATTGAGGGGACTAGATAGAGTGGATAGGAAGAACCTATTTCCATTAGTAGAGGGGTCAACAACCAGGGCGCATAGATTTAAAGTAATTGGTAACAGGTTTAGAGGGAATTTGAGGGGAAATTTCTTCACCCAGAGGGTGGTGAGGGCCTGGAACTCGTTGCCTGAAAGGGTGGTAAAGGCAGAAACCCTCACCGCATTTAAAAAGTACTTGGATGTGCACTTGCAGTGCCATAATCTACAGGGCTATGGACCAAGAGCTGAAAAGTGGGATTAGGCTGGATAGCTCTTTGTCGGCCGACGTGGACGCGTTGAGTCGAATGGCTGCAAATTTCTATGTTTCTATGAAATCTGCTACACAGCGGCACCTCGTGGTCAGATTCTGCAACTACATTGTGACAGTTGACACAGCAATTTACAATGATAATCATAAACAGAAAAACCTGGCCATAATCCTTGACAACAGAAAGTAATGTTTGTAGACAGGAAGCCAACAGTCCCCACCAGGGTTGTAAATAATGTGTGGTTGTAAGATACAGTTTGCCTTATAATGCACTGAGGCTGCTCTTAATCTGCTTGATGTGGGGTAGAACTTGGGAGTACAAGCTACAATACTGGAGCAGCAACATAAGAACACAAGAAATAGGAGCAGTAGGCCATACGGCCCCTCGAGCCTGTTCCACCATTCAATAAGATCATGGCTGATCTGATCTTGGCCTCATCTCTACTTCCTGCCCGTTCCCCATAACCCCTGACTCCCCTATAGTTCAAAAATCTGTCTATCTCCACCTTGAATATATTCAATGACCCAGCCTCCACAGCTCTATGGGGTAGAGAATTCCAGAGATTCATGACCCTCAGAGAAGAAATTCCTCCTCATCTCCGTCTTAAATGGGCGACCGTTTATTCTGAAACTATGCCCCCTAATTCTAGATTCCTCGACGAGGGGAAACATCCTCTCTGCCTCTACCTTGTTAAGCTCCCTCAGAATCTTATACGCTTCAATAAGATCACCTCTCAATCTTCTAAACTCCAATGAGTGTCGGCCCAACCTGCTCAACCTTTCCTCATAAGACAACGCCTTCATCTCAGGAATCATCGAATGAATCTTCTCTGAACTGCATCCAATGCAAGCAAGGCTGTTCTCCAGTGTTAATGGGAGGGCCCAGTAGGAACGATTAGATCTAACTTGTACTCTTCATCCTCAAGCGAGGCGTCTCATCGGGGAACTTGTTTGGAGTACATGATACTTAACAGAATAGGGACCTTGGGGTGCAATCACATGGAGGTACGCAAGAGTGTTCAAGGGCGGTGGGGAGCGCATCTTACTTATCCAAGGAAAAGGGAAAGAGTGTAAAAAATCGTGAATTCTAAGAAATTATCTTATACGGGTTCCCTCACTCGACTGTTTGCCTGATGACACTGAAAGATTCCAATCACATCACATAAGGAGTTGTACAGACAACTGAGTTACAAGGGCATACCGCAAAACCAGGCCTTGATAAGAGGTCTAGCAAGGAACCTTGAGATTTTTAAAAAACTGTCCAGGAGGTGTGATCTCATAGGAAGGGGAAGGTTTTTCTCAAGAGTTGAGACAGAGAACTCAACATATAGGTTAAATGGTCCTGTCCATATCTTACACCAGGCCCACCCCTAAAAAGGGAATGAGAGAAAGACATAGAGGGCTTTTTAGGGCAGACGGTACAGAGAAGAGCCGTTCGTGCCACCAACCATCTGTCCGATTGGGACTAGTACCAGTTACTTGTCACCGTCATATGTAACCACGTCTATCCTGATTGTGTGTTGTGTTTGACTATATTTGAACTACTGCTCCCTTAATAAAATGCTTTATAACTGCTCAGGCCCTTTGGGTATGAGTGTGTGACCTGCAATCCTAATCTTAAAGAGAGAATGGGTGGCAAACTGAGCCCACCCAAGCAGGGATCCACTCAGACTGGTGGAAGTCGAGCCGCCGCCTTCGAATGGCTGTAAGAAGTTCAAAATGAAGCAGATTTCAGACCATCTCAACCCGCTCCCAGTCAGAGGCTCCACTGGGCAGCAAATAGAAAAATATTGCACCAGTGCAGTCGGAACAGGAATTTCAGAGGTCGGGCATTAAGACACAATATAGAAGTAAAGTAGGGAAACCTTTACTTTGCATCTAACCCACACGTGGTCGGAGACTGTTTGCCGAGCTCTGTAACCTCCTCCAGCCCCACAACCCTTCGAAAACTCTGCCTTCCTCCAATTCTGGCCTCTTGAACATCCCCGACTTCCTTCGCCCCACCATTGGCGGATGTGCCTTCAGCTATCGAGACGCCAACCTCACTGCCACTGCCTCCTCCTCTTCCTTTAATACGTTCCTTAAAATCGGTCTCTTGTCCTAATCCAGGGATTTGAGCACATAAATCTAGGCCGACACTCCCAGTGCAGTGCTGAGAGGACGCTGCACTGTCAAAAGTGCCGTCTTTCGGATGAGACGTTAAACCGAGGCCCCGTCTGCTCTCTCACAAGTGGATGTAAAAAATCCCATGGCACTATTTCGAAGAGGAGCAGGGCCGTTATCCCCGGTGTCCTGGCCAATATTTATCCCTCAACCAACATTACAAAAACAGATTATCAGGTCGTTATCACATTGCTGTTTGTGGGAGCTTGCTGTGCACAAGTTGGCTGCCGTGTCTCCCACATTACAACAGCGACTATACTCCAAAAATACTTCAGTGGCTGTAACGTGCTTTGAGATGTCCAGTGGTCGTGAAAGGCACTATAGAAATGCAAGTCTTTCTTTCTTCTTTCTAATCTCTCCTCCTTTGGCTCGGTGTCAATATTTTCACGGATTACCCTCCTGTGAAGCACCTCAGCACATTTTACTCTGTTACAGTCACTACATAAAGCAAGTTGTTGTTGATTCTTATACTGGCTGGTTGAATTGGAACCACACTTTAATAGTAAGCAACCTGCATGCAATGAGCTTGGGATCATCTCAACTCAGACCAGGATGAGCACAGGTCCATAGCACAAAAACTGCCACAAGTGCTGAGGGAACGCCGCACTGTCAGAGGGGAAGCACTGTCGGAGGGGCAGCGCTGAGGGAGCGCCACACTGTCGGAGGGGCCGCCTTTCGGATGAGACGTTAAATCAAGGCCTTGTCTGCTCTTTCAGGTGGATAGAAACATAGAAAATAGGTGCAGGATTAGACCATCCGGCCCTTCGAGCCTGCACCACCATTCAATAAGATCATGGCTGATCATTCACCTCAGTATCCCGTTCCTGCTTTCTCTCCTTTAGTCGCAAGGGCCATATCTAACTCCCTTTTGAATATATCCAATGAACTGGCATCAACAACTCTCTGCGGTAAGGAATTCCACAGGTTAACAACTCTCTGAGTGAAGAAGTTTCTCCTCATCTCAGTCCTAAATGGCTTACCCCTTATCCTTAGACTGTGTCCCCTGGTTCTGGACTTCCCCAACATCGGGAACATTCTTCCTGCATCTAACCTGTCCAGTCCCGTCAGAATTTTATATGTTTCTATGAGATCCTCTCTCATCCTTCTAAATTCTAAATACAAGCCATATGTCCTCATATGTCAGTCCTGCCATCCCAGGAATCAGTCTGGTGAACCTTCGCTGCACTCCCTCAATAGCAAGAACATCCTTACTCAGATTAGGAGACGAAAACTGAACACAATATTCAAGGTGGGGCCTCACTAAGGCCCTGTACAACTGCAGTAAGACTTCCCTGCTCCTATACTCAAATTCCCTTGCTATGAAGGCCAACATACCATTTGCCTTCTTCACCGCCTGCTGTACCTGCATGCCAACCTTCAATGACTGATGAACCATGACACCCAGGTCTCGTTGCACCTCCCCTTTTCCTAATCTGCTGCCATTCAGATAATATTCTGCCTTCGTGTTTTTGCCCCCAAAGTGGATAACCTCACATTTATCTACATTATACTGCATCTGCCATGTATTTGCCCACTCGCCTAACCTGTCCAAATCACCCTGCAGCCTCCTCACAGCTCACACTGCCACCGAGTTTAGTGACATCTACAAACTTGGAGATATTACACTCAATTCCATCATCTAAATCATTAATATATATTGTAAAGAGCTGGGGTCCCAGCACTGAGCCCTGCAGCACTCCACTAGTCACTGCCTACCATTCTGAAAAGAACCCGTTAATCCCGACTCTCTGCTTCCCGTCTGCCAATCAGTTCTCTATCCACGTCAGTACATTACCCCCAATACCATGTGCTTTGATTTTGCACACCAATCTTGTGTGGGACCTTGTCAAAAGCCTTTTGAAAGTCCAAATACACCACATCCACTGGTTCTCCCTTGTCCACTCTACTAGTTGCATCCTCAAAAAATTCCAGAAGATTTGTCAAGCATGATTTCCCCTTCATAAATCCATGCTGACTTGGACCAATCCTATCACTGCTTTCCAAATGTGCTATTTCATCCTTAATGATTGATTCCAACATTTTCCCCACTACTGATGTCAGGCTAACTGGTCTATAATTACCCGTTTTCTCTCTCCCTCCTTTTTAAAAAAGTGGTGTTACATTAGCTACCCTCCAGTCCATAGGAACTGATCTCGAGTCAATAGACTGTTGAAAAATTACCACCAATGCATCCATTATTTCTAGGGCCACTTCCTTAAGTACTCTGGGATGTAGACGATCAGGCCCTGGGGATTTATCGGCCTTCAATCCCGTCAATTTCCCGCCGATTAAGGATATCCTTTAGTTCCTCCTTCTCACTAGACCTTCGGACCTCTAGTAAATCTGGAAGGTTATTTGTGTCTTCCTTCGTGAAGACAGAACCAAAGTACTTGTTCAATTGGTCTGTCATTTCTTTGTTCTCCATTATAAATTCACCCGAATCCGACTGCAAGGGACCTACATTTGTCTTCACTAATCTTTTTCTCTTCACATATCTATCGAAGCTTTTGCAGTCATTTTTTATGTTTCCGGCAACCTTCCTCTCGTACTCTATTTCCCCCTCTTAATTAAACCCTTTGTCCTCCTCTGCTGTATTCTAAATTTCTCCCAGTCCTCTGGCTTGCTACTTTTTCTGGCTAATTTGTATGCCTCTTCCTTGGATTTAACACTATCCTTAATTTCCCTTGTTAGCCACGGTTGAGCCACCTTCCCCGTTTTATTTTTACTCCAGACAGGGATGTCCAATTGTTGAAGTTCGTCCATATGATCTTTAAAGGTTTGCCATTGCCTATCCACCGTCAACCCTTTAAGTATCCTTTGCCAGTCTAATCTAGCCAATTTGCACCTCATACCATCAAAGTTACCTTTCCTTAAGTTCAGGACCCTAGTTTCTGAATTAACTGTGTCACTATCCATCTTAATAAAGAATTCTACCATATTATGGTCACTCTTCCCCAAGGGGCCTCGCACAACAAGATTGCAAATTAGTCCTTCTCATTACACATCACCCAGTCTAGGATGGCCAGCTCTCTAGTTGGTTCCTCGACATATTGGTCTAGAAAAATATTCCCTAATACACTCCAGGAAATCCTCCTCCACCGCATTGCTACCAATTAGGTAAGCCCTATCAATATGTAGATTAAAGTCGCCCATGATTACTGCTGTACCTTTATTGTACACATCCCTTATTTCTTGTTTGATGCTGTCCCCAACCTCTCTACTATTTGGTGACCTGTACACAACTCCCACTAGTGTTTTCTGCCCTTTAGTATTCCGTAGCTCCAGCCATACCGATTCCACATCATCCAAGCTAATGTCCTTCCTTACAATTGCATTAATTTCCTCTTTAACCAACAACGCCACCCCGCCTCCTTTTCCTTTCTGTCTATCCTTCCTAAATGCTGAATACCCCTGGATGTTGAGTTCCCAGCCTTGGTCACCCTGGAGCCATGTCTCCGTGATGCCAATTACATCGTATCCGTTAACTGCTATCTGCGCAGTTAATTCGTCCACCTTATTCCGAATACTCCTCACATTGAGGCACAGAGCCTTCAGTCTTGTCTTTTTAACACACTTAGACCCTTTAGAATTCTGCTATAAAGTGGCCCTTTTTGTTTTTTGCCTTGGGTTTCTCTGCCCTCCACTTTTACTATTCTCTTTTCTATCTTTTGCTGCTGTCTCCATTTTATTCCCCTGTCTCCCTGCATTGGTTCCCATCCCCCTGCCATATTCGTTTAACTCCTCCCAAACAGCACTAGCAATCACTCCCCCAGAACATTGGTTCTGCCCAGGTGCAGACCGTCCGGTTTGTACTGGTCCCACCTCCCCCAGAACTGGTTCCAATGCCCCAGGAATTTGAATCCCTCCCTGCTGCACCACTGCTCAAGCCACGTATTCATCTGAGCTATCCTGACTAGCACGTGGCACTGGTAGCAATCCTGAGATTACTACTTTTGAGGTCCTACTTTTTAATTTAACTCCTAGCTCCCTAAATTCATCTTGTAGGACCTCATCTCGTTTTTTACCTATATCGTTGGTACCTATATGCACCACGACAACTGGCTGTTCACCCTCCCTTTTCAGAATGTCCTGCACCCGCTCCAAGACATCCTTGACCCTTGCACCAGGGAGGCAACATACCATCCTGGAGTCTCGGTTGCGGCCGCAGAAACACCTATCTATTCCCCTTACAATCGAATCCACTATCACTATTGCTCTCCCACTCTTTTTCCTGCCCTCCTGTGCAGCAGAGCCAGCCATGATGCCATGAACTTGGCTGCTGCTGCTCTCCCATGAGTCATCCCCCTCAACAGTACCCAAAGCGGTGTATCTGTTTTGCAGGGGGATGACTGCAGGGGATCGCTGCACTACCTTCCTTGCACTGCTCTTCCTGTTGGTCTTCCATTCTCTATCTGGCTGTGGACCCTTTACCTGCGGTAAGACCAACTCATTAAATGTGCTATTCACATCATTCTCAGCATCGTGCATGCTCCAGAGTGAATCCACCCGCAGCTCCAGTTCCGCAACGGATGTAAAAGATCCCATGGCACTATTCCGAAGAAGAGCAGGGGAGTTATCCCTGGTGTCCTGGCTAATATTTATCCCTCAGCCAACATCACTGAAACAGACTATCAGGTCATTATCACATTGCTGTTTGTGGGAGTTTGCTGTGCCCAATTTGCCGCGTTTCCCACATTACAGCAGTGACTTCACTCCAAAAAGTACTTAATTGGCTGTAAAGTGCTTTGGGGTGTCCTGAGGTCACAAAATATAAATGCAAGTCTTTCTTTCTTTGTAAGTAACTCATTCCTTTCAACCAACACTTGCAAAACATGGCTGTCCCATTAATCCATCCTGTATAAAACCGTGAACGTCATTAAGTAGGTCTTGCATTCTGGAGATATCAGCAATGACCAGGGCCTCCTATTATCTGCCGACTGTACCTTTGATGTTGGCAGGATTGTCGATGACGAAGTTCCCATTCCATACGACGGAAAGATCCACAGGAAGGTCGCTGATGTCATTTCCTTCATATGTGTACTGGAAGAGAAAGACAGGCAGGCTCAGTAAGGGAGGGGAGCTTGAGCAACGTGACTATGAGAGGCATTTACTGAGGGCAGCAAGTCACTTTTCCTATCCTGACTCGCACCAACACCAACGCACCCAATCACAAGAGTAACTGCCATTCACCTCAGTGCTGTTTGCGGGACAAAATGGCTGCCACAATTTTCAAAGAGCTGGCACAGGCACGATGGGCCGAATGGCCACCTTCTGCGCTGTACGATTTGCCTACATAACAAGAATCACTGCACTTCACTGTATCATAGGGGGAGAACTTTGCATGGTTTGCGACTCCTGTTAGTGCCAATGGGGCCCATACAATTACATCACCGGTGCCCCATTTTTCACCCCGTGGCAGAAATTGGGCTGTGCCCTGTGAGGCCGCCGTGGGCGATGTCAGCGCCAGCCTCGCTGGTCACGAGCCGGGCCGCACTCAGCTGGCTGGACGAAATTTAAAGGGGAGGTGCGCGCCGCCATTTTGCCCCGACAACCGACTTACTGGTCCGGCCTTCCATTGAGTTTTTGCGCGGGGTCCGCACCCCGCCTCCTAGTGGCCCAGTGGCGGCACCTCATCCCACTGTAGAGCTCGCAGCGTGCCCTCCGCTTTAACAGATGGGGAGGGCCCTGTGCTCATGTCAACGCCATGCGGAGAGGCTGCGTAGCGCTGCAGCACTCACGCACTTACCGCCCCGGTCCCTCCCCCGAGACAGAGTGGAGCACCCAACGTTGTGCTCCACTTCCTCTTGCGGGCGGTAACCCCAATTTTGCTGTCAGGGCGGGACTTCTGGGCTGGCCACAGGAAGTCCCGCCTCTCCAAGGTTATCACCCCCCCCCACCCCCAAACCCGGCCAAACGGGGCAATTCCATGCCCCCCCCCCCCCCCCCGAGTATCTTACAGCATAGAAGGAAGCTATTCGGCCCATCGTGCCGGTACCGGCAAAAAAACGTAAAAGTTATTCACTGTACAAGACACACACTGGGAATTTTTTTAATTAAAAAGCATTTGATAATACGCTGTACAAATGTCTTTCTTTCCCTCCGGGCTCTGCACTTAGCGAAGTTCACTTTGCACATGGTCAGATCATTAATGGGCAATGCTTTGTGCTACAGTGATGTTCTCAGAAACATCAATCCATACCAGTACACTGATTATGTGCAATGTCCCAATGATGGATAGCGAGGCTGGGTTCCATCATGGCCAACCAACCCAGGTATCACTGGGTGGCTAATTCTCTTGCCAAAAAACAGCAATGCTGCCCACGTTAAATGAGTTGAAGCTTCTTTTTCTGATCGATATTCCCTGCCCGATTCTGCTTTCAGAATCGCGCCCTTGCACAGATGTATGGAACATCCTCCCCCTCCACAATTTGGGATTAACACCCCCACACTGTGGTACCCGGTCTAGCACACAGCCAGACCACGTTGACAGCTGTCATCGCATTGTCAGCCGTGGCTCAGTGAGTAGCACACACACTGTCAGAAGGTTCGAGTACCCACTTCAGGGCCTTGAGCACATGACACACTCAGTGAAGTGCTGAGGGAGCACTGCACTGTCGGAGGTGCCGTCTTTCGGATGAGACATTAAACCGAAGCCCCGTCTGCTCTCTCCGTTGGATGTAAAAGATCCCATGGCACTATTTTGAAGACGACATGGGGAGATATCCCCGGTTCTGACGAAGGGTCATCAATCTGAAACGTCAACTCTGTTTCTCTCCACAGATGCTGCCTGACCCATTGAGATTTCCAGCATTTTCTGTTTTTATTTCAGATTTCCAGCATCCACAGTATTTTTCTTTTGTTTGAGTTATCCTGGGTGTCCAATTATCCCCTTAATCAACATAACAAAAAAACCCCAGACTATCTGGTCATGATCACATTGCTGTTTGTGGGAGCTTGCTGTGCGCAAGTTGGCGGCCACGTTTCCCACATTACAACAGTAACTACACTCCAAAAAGTACTTCATTGGCTGTAAAGTGCTTTGAGACATCCGGTGGTCATGAAGAGTTTTGATCAGAGTAAATAAGGAGAAACTGTTTCCATGGGCAGACCAGAGGACACAAATTTAAGATCAGAGCGTGTTATGATGATCTGGAACTCGTGGTGGAAGCAGAGTCAATAGTAACTTTCAAAAGGGAATTGAATAAATTCTTGAGAAGTTTGTACGGCTGCGGGGAAAGAGCAGGGGGAGTGGGACTAATTGGATAGCCGGCAGAGGCTGAATGGACTTTTTCTGTGCTGTATCATTCTATCATCCTGTGAATTGTAGGACTCTTAATTCAGTCATGTCTGAGACTAGCTCCTGCACACAAACCAAGGTTAGAACCTTGGACGTCGCTGGTCTGTGACTCTGTGCCAACTGACCAATCAGCACAAACATACGGAATTGACAGGCAGGATAAGATCAGTTGGTACATCAGAGCCGCGCCACACACCATGGTTGCTGGAGCACAACTCATCCCCCGCCTCCCTTCCCCAACTCCTCCCCCGCTTCCCCTCCCCTGCCCAACCCCATCCCCGCCCTGCACCCAACCCCTCCCTCCACCCCTGCCCAACCCCTCCCCCACCTCACACCCAACTCCTCCGCCTCCCCTGCCCAAACCCTCACCCACCACTACCCCTGCCCTCCCCAAACCCTCCCTCACCACGACCCCTGCCCTCCCCAACCCCTCCCTCCGCCTCCCTTCCCCAACCCCTCCCTCCGCCTCCCCTCCCCTGCCCAACCCCTCCCTCACCTCACGCCCAACCCCTCCCTCTGCCTCTGCCTCCCCTCCCCAACCCCCCCCCTCCACCTCCCCTGCCCAAACCCTCCCCCATCGCTACCCCTGCCCTCCCCATCCCCTCTTCAACCCCTACTCCCACCTCCCCTCCCCTGCCCAACCCCGCCTTCGTCCAACCCCTTAGGGTACTTCAAATTTAAAAGTGACCACTGTTCCAACAATTGTCGATTGTCAAGATTACCAAGCTATGGTCAAGGGGCAGGTGCCCTTTTGTTTGTTGGTCAAGTCGGCAGGTTGCTGGTTTCAAAAATGGTCTTATTTTAAGAAGTTAAAAAGTAACTTATCCAGGGTCGGCCCTTCAAGGCTAGAATTCCTTCACAACCACTTCCCTGCAGAGTGCGCCCCCCCCCCCCATCCGGCCCCGCCCCCAAGCCTCAGAGGCATTTGCATCAGTTAACACAACTTGCGATGGCAGGGTCGAAAAATCAAGGGGCAGAGGAGCCAAGACAGAAGAGGTAATAAAAACCAGAACTTCCATAATACTGCTCTCAGTCTTCTGGGATGAAGCTTTGATTGAGTTAGCGCAGCGCATTGCGCGGGTAATGTAGTCAGTATTGGGCAGTGGGGCGGGGGTGAGGGGGAGGTGCGGCAGGGAGGTGAAGAGAGGAGAAGGAAAAGAAGAATTAATTTTAAATAATGTGTGTCCTGGAAAGCGCCTTGCAAATCAGATCGTGAAGTGATAATAAATGTACTTCCCGAATGACCGCTTCGGGTGATCTCATGGACAGACATGTGAGATCATCAGGCAGGCTGGTGGAGCCAGGAGAGTTCTGGGAGTGTCACACAATCCACGCTGCTCCCACCATTAGCCTTTTGTGGCCAGTGGCTGTGCCTCCTTTATATGGCAGCTGGAAGTGGGGCCCCATAGAACGGAAAGGCCATTGTCACCTCTGCTCAGCCGATCATAAGCAGGTTGGAGAGGGGGGTGTGGGTTCAAGTTATGCATTTTTTGGGGGGGGCGGGTGGCAAAGGTCTGAACTTCATGCCACCAGCTGGAGTGCATAATCTAAGTCGCCTGCTTTCCAGGCCAAAAATGCGCTCCTCAGCCCAGTATGGCCAAAAAGCAACTCAAGCGATTCTAGGACGTCCAGTCTTAACGATGTCTGTGGGATCTTGCTGTGTGTAAATGGTTGAATTATTTGCCGACGTAACAACTTGTCACTCCAATTTGGATAAATACTTGAAGGAAAAAAGCATTTACAGGGCTACAGTGGGGGGGGGGGGGGGGCGGGGGAGAGAAAAGAGCAGAGGAAGTGAGATTAATTACATAGCTCTGCCAAAGAGCCGGCACAAGCACGGTGGGCCGAATGGCCTCCACCTTTGTTGTGTCATTCTAATAGCGAATTGTAGGTGAAGCACAATGAGATGCGATATAAATCCAAGTCTTCCTCTTCAACCCAACTTTTTCCACCATCCAGGCTCCACTTCCAAGAGACATGTGACCAGATCTCCTTCCTTAAAAGTGCATCCCCTCCCCCCTCCCGTCCCCACGCCATTCCCCAATTTCATTCCTCCTTTTCCTGGATGCTCCGACTAAGCTGGAGTAGGATTCCACAGGCATCATCAGCCCTCTGGTACCTGGTGCCAGTGACCGTACTTCATGCCCAAGACAATGAGGGGTGTGCAGGGTGTGTGTGTGTGTCTGTGTGTGTGTGAGAGAGAGAGAAAGGGCCTCCATCGCAGTCAACACTGATCCTTGTGTCCACATAGAGCCACCTTCCAGAGTGGGTGACTGGCTGGTCATTGGGTATTGGTAACACTGCACTGCAACCAATGCTGGTCTCCCTTCTGCTGGCCCAGCGCAATCAGGGCATGAGCAGGCAATCTTTCTGGCCTGTAAGGCTCAACAACAACAACTTGTATTTATATAGCGCCTTTAACATCCCAAGGCGCTTCACAGGAGTATTACGAGATAAAAATGTGACACCGAGCCGCATAAGTAGAAATTAACGCAGGTGATCAAAAGCTTGATCAAAGAGGTAGGTTTTAAGGAGCATCTTGAAGGAGGAAAGAGAGGTAGCGAGGCAGAGAGGTTTAGAACGAAAGACTTGCATGTCTATAACACCTTTCACAACCACCGGACGTCTCAAAGTGCTTCACAGCCAATTAAATACTTTTTGAAGTGTAGCCACTGTTGTAATGTGGGAATTCCACAGCTTGGGGCCTGGGCAACAAAGGCACGGCCACCAATGGTTGAACGATTATAATCAGGGATGCTCAGAAGGGCAGAATTAGAGGAGCGCAGACATCTCAGTCGCACACCACAACGTCCAGCTAATCAGAGCTGCCACACCCAACAATGCTCATCACTCTTGAGACCCTTTCCCCTGTGCTAAATCAGAAATTGGAGCAATTTGCTTTTGAATGAGCTGAAGTACCATTTACTACACTAGGTGGCAGTCTAGTCCAAGAAGTAACAGAGAGACCAAGTTCAACAGAGCTTCTGGTTCCTCAGATTCTAAATGATCTCCTCTGGCTTTACGCGAAGTATCTCCCTACATTCACCTCATTAATGTATTAAAGGCTTGGGTCAAGGCCCGCGATGTTTCCCGAGATGGTATTGGAGAGAGTGAGAGAGAGGGAACGATTATA
The DNA here is from genome assembly GCF_044704955.1 of Pristiophorus japonicus. Lineage (NCBI taxonomy): Eukaryota > Metazoa > Chordata > Chondrichthyes > Pristiophoridae > Pristiophorus > Pristiophorus japonicus. The sequence goes on along the minus strand of NC_091988.1, from coordinate 77,896,473 downwards.
TTAGCAGGAAGAGGACGAGACACATGCAGAGACAGAGAAAACAGAAAGAGAGAGAAATGTAGAAGACCGAATGAGAGACTGAAAGGGGGAGAGAGAGAGAGAGAGAGCGAGAAAGAGAGAAAGAACAAGAGAGGGTCAGAAAATGTGAGAAAAAGTGCAAGAGAAACAGAAAAAAAAGTGAGCTGGTGAGTGTGAAGTCAGAGAAAAAGCCTGTTCTAAGTGGAGGAGTGCAGACCGGAATAATGGAAGGGGACGCATATTCCAGTTTTGCTTGGTCACCTTTGGGTAATGTACATTAGAAGTGTCGGCCGTGACTCAGTGGGTAGCACCCTCGCCTCCGAGTCAGAAGGATGTTGGCTCAAGGCCCACTCCAGGAGTGTCAGCCGAGAATTTTTTATGCTCAAGATCCTGGAGTGGGATTTGAACCCACAACCTTCTGACTCAGAGGCGAGAGAGCGCTGCTCACCGAGCCACGGCTGACACTGGAGGAATGACGGTGACACCCTCCGCGTTCCTTACCTTGCCTCACACGTGGAGTGGAATGGTCACCCGGCTGAAGGCCCTGGAAGACTCGGCCGGCTCCCCCCACCCCAGGAATGGTTTCCCCCGTGCCAGTCACTGCCTTCAGATTCGAACAAATAAAAACTCGAGAGGATGGGGTACGAAAGGAGGTCGCAAGCAGCAACAGCATCCAATGATTTCAGATCATCCCCAGCTAAATCATCTCTCGAGTCTCGCCTCAGCACACACTGCCTGCCTAGCAGTCGATCAATAGGGCGAGAGAACTTGGAATTCTTGCTGACAGTTAATGACCTCCTTCAGAGAGGAATCCGAACCCACTTTAAAGAAAATGACAGCCATGTCAGAAGAGATTAAATGAATGATTCATGCCTTAAATCCATCAAGAGGAACATAAGCCCTGATAATAACGAACAACTGCACAGTCACTCAGCATAATACACTGTTATGGGACATTCTGCCGACTAAACAGCAATTATAGGTTACTTTTCTTTTAAAAGTAACTTTCACGACTTTCCTCTCCCCCTGTGCCAAACCCTAGCACCGGCCATGGAGAAAACAAAAATTACATTTATATAGCTCCTTTCACATCCCGAAAGTGCTTCACAGCCAAATAATTATTTTTGAGGTGCATTCACTGTTGTTTTGCGAGCAGACCCTGGGATGAAGAGGTTGTCATATGAAGGAAAGTTGAGCAGGTTGGGCCTGTACTCATTGGAGTTCAGAAGAATGAGAGGTGATCTTATTGAAATGTATAAGATTCTGAAGGGGCTTGACAAGGTAGATGCAGAGAGAATGTTTCCCCTCGTGGGGAATCTAGAATCTAGAACATAGTTTCAGAATAAGGGGTTGCCCATTGAAAACAGAGATGAGGAGGAATAGGGGGAGGGAGATCAACGGGGGGGAGGGGAGGGAGGAAAACGGGGGGGGGGGAAAGAGGGAGACCGACGGCGGGACGGGGGAGGGGAGGGAGGGAAGGAAGGAGGGAGGGAGGGAAAGGATGGAGGGAGGGAAACGGGGGGGAGGGGAGGGGGAGGGGAGAGAGAGAGAGACACACACACACACACAGGGGGGAGGGAGGGAGGGAGATGGGGGGAGGAAAGGAGGGAGACGGGGGAGGGAAGGAGGGAGACGGGGGAGCGGAAGGAGACGGAGGGGAGAGGGAGGGAGATGGGGGAGGGGGAGAGGGAGGGAGACGTGGGGGGGGGGGAGGGAGGGAAGGAGGGAGGGAGACGGGGGAGGGAGAGGGAGGGGGGAAGGGAGACAAGGGAGGGGAGGGGAGGGGGGTAGAGAGAGAGAGAGACAGACACACGGGGGGGAGCGAGGGAAGGAGGGAGACGGAGGGAGAGGGGGGGAGCGGAGGGAGACGGGGGGGAGCGGAGGGAGATGGGGGGGGAGGGAGATGGGGGGGGAGGGAGAGAGACGAGGGGGGGGAAAAGAGGGAGGGAGACGGAGGGGGGGAAAAGAGGGAGGGAGACGGAGGGGGGGAGGGGGGAGGGAGGGAGACGGGGGGGGAGGGAGGGAGACGGGGGGGAGGGGAGGGAGGGAGACGGGGGGGAGGGGAGGGGAGGGAGGGAGACGGGGGGGGAGGGGAGGGAGGGAGACGGGGGGGGAGGGGAGGGAGGAGACGGGGGGGGAGGGAGGGAGACGGGGGGGGAGGGGGGAGGGAGGGAAGGGGAGAGGGAGGGGGAGAGAGGGAGGGAGGGAGAGAGAGAGAGGGGAGAGAGGGGGAGAGAGGGAGGGAGGGAGAGAGAGAGAGGGGAGAGAGAGGGGGAGAAAGAAGAGAAAGGGCGAGAGAGAGAAAGGGTGAGAGAAAGATAGAGGGAGAAACATGGGTGAGAGAGAGAAACAGAGTGAGTGCATAGACAGAGAAAAAAAATAGAAATCCAAGATTAAGAAAAGATTCAGCTGGAAAGGTAAGACAGAGAGACAAAGAAACATACAGGACAGAGAGAAAGGATGATCCTAGAATCATAGAATGATACAGGAGGAGACCACTCTGCCCATCGTGCCTGTGCTGGCTCTTTAATTAGTCCCCCTCCCCCTGCTCTGTCCCCACACCCCTGAGAATGTCATCTCTTCAAATATTTGATAGAACAAGTGTCTGACCGAGAGTGCGGCTTGCACAGAAATGCACACAGGTGGAGCAGAGCTCTCTAATCAGAGACACAAATCGATCCTGAACACAACTTTTAAAAGTGACAAAGGAAAAAAAATCATTGAAAAATGCAAGGGATGTCCGGCCAGATCTGCCTGGGTCTGACGCTGTGGTGCTAACCCAGCCAAGAGCACAGAGAATGTGTAATGGAACAAGATAAAGGCCACATATAGCAGAGCGACATACTCCAGAGTATTAAAACAGGCATCTTTCTCTTTCTGTTCTCCTTGATAAGTTAGTTTTGTTATTCATGAGCCGAAGCCTCTTGCAAGGTGACCAGACGATCGACACTGAGGACATGTAACTTTCGATGAGGCCGAACCTTCAAATACCAGCCTCTCTCTTCAGATCTTTGATAATCTTCTCCCCACCCCCGCCACCCTCCCCCTTCCGTTCCTGATATAAAAGCTCACCTCGAGGAGCTGTAGGCAGCACTGCATTATCCAGAGGGAGGTCATTAATTTACACATGAAATAACACGCAGGACTTAAGCCAAGAACAGAAACACTGAAGTGTAAGTGAAATTGGCATTTTCAATTTGTAGTCTGACAAGTCTCATTTGGTTGTTCTCATCTCCTGGCTTGTGTCGAGGCTGCATCTGTCCCATCTTTATTGGTGTATCTCCCATTCCGTTCTCTTGATATTTTAAAATATGGAAGGGAAGGAGGGAGGGAGTGATTGAACAGAAGCAAGCGCCACAAATCTTAACCCTCGACAGTTGCTCGAGCTAGGACTCAGGAATCCAATACACGAACAACTGCCCCGACCCCAGAGCCAGTTATTGAGGTGGGTTTACCAAGAGGTTCGTGGAGCCAATCAGAGCCTCAATAGATAGATTAAGGGGTTATGGGGAGCGGGCAGGGAAGTGGAGCTGAGTGCATGATCGGATCAGCCATGATCATATTGAATGGCGAAGCAGGCTCGAGGGGCCATATGGCTTACTCCTGCTCCTATTTCTTATGTTCTTATATCCCTGGCATGAGAGGGTTGTCTTATGAGAGATTGAGTAGATTGGGCCTCTACTCTCTGGGGTTTAGAAGTATGAGAGGCGATTTCATTGAAATATGTAAGATTCTGAAAGGGAATTGACAGGTTAGATGCTGAGTGTGTCGAACCAGGGGGCATAGCCCCCCCCCCCCCCGCTCCCCTCTCGAATCTGCAATATTTTAACAAATAAATTAAAATTCTCAAAGATAATGAAAAACATTTTTTTTTTAAAGCCCCCAATGATTTTCCTCCCGGGGTTTGTGTTCCCAGCCGTGTCCTGGAGATGAATCTTACAATTCCTGGAGATTCCTGGGCGGTTGGCACGTGCCATCCCTAAATGTTAAGCTTCACAAAGGTTCCAGGCCAAGGCACGCAAGTATGTCACACAGCAAGATCCCACAAACGGCGTTCAGCTGAATGGCCTTTTAATCTGTGTTTTGGATGGTGTCGGAATATTGACCAGGACACACTGAGGGGGGGGGGGGGGTAAAGAAAATGGCAAGTCTACCTCAAAACAGGGCAATGGGATTGTTCCCATCGGCCCAGACAGGCAGGCTGGGGCTCAGTGCAATATGTGATCAGAAAGGACGCTGCCTGTGGCAATCCCGAAATGGGGTTTGAGCACGTGACCTACTGACTCCAGAGGTAAGAGGGCAATCAATGTGAGCCAAGCTGACACTTCAGTTTTGAGACGACTAGGATAGGGGAGGGGAGGAGATATTCATTCTGGTGTTTCGATACATAGAATTACACAGAATTCACAGCACAGAAACAGGCCTTTCAGCCCAAAGGGTCTGTGGCTGCATTTCTGCTCCACCCGAATCTCATCCCATCCTACGCCATCTCATCTTATCAGCATAACCTTCTATTCAGCTGTGTCAATGTCAGCCGTGGCTCAGTGGGTAGCACTCTCGCCTCTGAGTCAGAAGGTTGTGGGATCAAGTCCCACTCCGGGAACTTGAGCACATAAATCTAGGTTGATACTCCAGTGCAGTGCTGAGGGAGTGCTGCAATGTCGGAGATGCCGTCTTTCGGATGAGACACTAGCCTGAGGCCCTGTCTGCTCTCTCACGTGGACGTAAAAGATCCCGTGGCACTATTTTGAAGAAGAGCAGGGAAGTTCTCCCTGGTGTCCTCGGACCAATATTTATCCCTCAATCAACAAAAACAGAAAATCCAGATTATCTGGTCATTATCACATTGCTGTTTGTGGGAGCTTGCTGTGCGTAAATTGGCTGCTGCATTTCCCACATTACAACAGTGACTTCACTTCAAAAAGTACTTCATTGGCTGTAAAACACTTTGAGACGTCCGGTGGCCATGAAAGGCGCTATATAAATGCAAGTCTTTCCTTCTTTATATTCCTTTCTCCCTCATGTGTGTATCCAGCTTCCCCTTCAATGCATCTAAACTATTCACCTCAACCACTTACTGTGGCAGCGTGCTCCACATTCTAACCACTCTCCTGGGTAACAAATATGCTCCTGAATTCCCCGTTGGATTTATTATCGACTGCCTTGTATTCATGGTCCCTCGCACAAGTGGAAACATCTCTACATCTACCCTATCAAACTCTGGTGAAAAGAGACCCGGCCTGTTCACTCATTCGTTATGGGCAGCCTATAGACCAATGTTGCTGATCTTGCTTCATGCCAAGCAGTGGGATCCTTCCTAGCACAATTTAAGGTCATTGGCAGATAAGCCACACGAGGAAACAAAAACATTGCGTAGCGAGTTGTTGTGGTCTGGAATGCGGTGACTGAAAAGGTGGAAGCAGATTCAACAGTAACTTTCAAAAGGGAACTGGATAAATAGTTGAAGGTTAAAATTTTGTAGCGCTATGGGTAAAGAGCAGTGGGGAGGGGGGGGGAAGAGAGAAGAGTCGGACTAATTGGATTGCTCTTTCTCAAAGAGACAGCACATGGGCTGAATGGCCTCCTCTGTGTTGCATGATTCGATGATGCTAGGAGACTGGATGGGAAAGATTGGATCGGCTGGGTTTGTTTCCTTTGGAACAGAGGAACATAAGAACATAACATAAGAACATAAGAATTAGTAACAGGAGTAGGCCATCTAGCACCTCGAGCCTGCTCCGCCATTCAATAAGATCATGGCTGAAAGAAACGGAGGAGAGACCTGATTGAGGTGTATAAAATTATGAGGGGCCTGGATAGAGTGGAACAGAAGGATCTATTTCCCTTAGCAGAGGGGTCAATAACCAGGGGCATAGATTTAAAGTAATTGAGGGGAGGTTTAGAGGGGATTTAAGGGGTAATTTCTTTACCCAGAGGATGGTGGGGGTCTGGAACTCACTGCCTGAAAGGGTGGTAGAGCAGAAACCCTCCCCACATTTAAAAAGTACTTGGAGGTGCACCTGAAGTGCCGTAATCTTCAGGGCTACGGACCGAGAGCTGGAAAGTGGGATTAGGCTGGATAGCAGGATTAGGCTGGATAAAACTGATGACAACCATCACCTCCATCTTCAAAATACATATATGGGGACTGACCTTTTTAAATTAGGTGTCAAGAGTCTGATCTCCGATCATTTAGCTGCCATTTACGACACAGCAAAGGTTATTGAGATTGCGATCTAAAGGCCATATGTCGACTTCAAAACAAAAGGCGGCTGTTTGAGTTATGAGAAGACAACAGTGGGAATCACGTTGTTGACGATAAGACGTTTCTGAGGCTCTGACATAACACTGAAGCCTTTGGAAGCGCAGACGTGACATTTCAGCTGCTCTCCACTCTGCCCCGACATGCGAGTTGCAGCATCTTACAGCACAGGAGGAGGCCATTCAGCCCATCGGGCCTGTGCCGGCTCTTTGAAAGAGCGGTCCGATTTGTCCCCCTTCCCTGCTCTTTCCCCACAGCCTTGAAAATTTCTCCACTTCAAGTATTTATCCAATTCCCTTTTGAATCTGCTCTTTCAAAAACTCACTGCGTACAAAAATTCTCCCCGTAGCCCCCGCAGTCAAACTGCTTAACGTGTCGACTTGAAAAGTAGAATGATTCAATATTAACTTGCAAAAGAGAACTAGATTATATACTTGAAAAGAAAAAATTTTCAAGGCGAAGGGCAAAGAATCGGACTAATCAGATCGCTCTTTCAAAAGAGACGGCACAGGCACGATGGGCCGAATGGCCTCCTTCTGTGTCGACCCCAGCACGTCCCAAAGCCCTATTGGAGTGTCGTCACTGTTGTAATGTGGGAAATGCGGCAGCCATTTTGCGCACAGCAAGCTCCCACAAACAGCACTGTGATAATGACCCGATAATCTGTTTTTTTATGTTATGTTGATTGTGGGCTAAATATTGGTCAACACACCGGGGATAACTCCCCTGCGTGCCTTCGAAGTAGTGCCATGGAATCTTTTATGTCCACCGGAGAGGGCAGACAGTGCCTCGGTTTAACGTCTCATCCGAAAGACGGCACCTCCGACAGTGCAGCACTCCCTCGGCACTGCACTGCACTGAGAGTGTCAGCCTGGATTTTGTGCTCAAGTCTCTGAAGTGGGACTTGAACCCACAACCTGCTGAGTCAGAGGCGACTGTGCTACCCACTGAGCCACAGCTGAGACTAACTCTTCAGTTTTATTTTTTTGCCCCCTCCACTTTGTGCTGCAGACAAAGATGGAAAGGAGCTAAAAATAAAATACCCGAGACCATTCTGAAAATGAAATATCATGGCTGCCCCCCACTGCCCCCACCACCACCCCATCGCACCAAATATCACAGCGAGGTAGAGAGATAAAAGAATTGATCAGATCAACAGAATGGATCGCGTGATCCAATATCTCTCTGACGATAAATAAATGAAGACAGACAGTCGAGACAGACAGGGCCAAATGGTGCCAGTGTTCCACTAAATCAAATGCATTTGTGTCATCCCAAACCGGACATCGCCCGTCACAAGGATTTGTTTGACGTGATTTTGTCTAACCAACCGTAAGGAAAGAGATTTGTTTTCCTGCAACTCATCTCTGAAGTGCACAATGCGGCGATCTGTCCACTGGGAACAGGGGCCGGGGCAAGTGACAGTGTGCGTTTGTTTGGCTCTCATCTCACTGGTTGAACTCACTGATACTTGGCTGGGTGAGCAGTGGATCTCGCCCCACCCCCGAACAAAATCCCCTTCTCACCACCGCCCCGGATCTTTGCTGGGGTACAGATAGGAAGCTAGGAACAGGAGGAGGCCATTCAGCCCTTAGGCCTGTTCCGCCATTCGATGAGATCGTGGCTGGCCTCACTTGCCTTTGGCCCATACCCCTCAATATCTTTGGCGAACAGAAAGCTATCAATCTCTGATTTAAAATTAACAATTGATCGAGCATCAATTGCCGTTTGCAGAAGAGAGTTCCAAACTTCGACCACCCTTCGCGTTTCCAAATTTTTATTTGGCCAATATTTATCCCTCAATCAACATAACATAACGAAAAAAGCATTATCACATTGCTATTTATGGGAGCTTGCTGTGAGCAAAGTTGGCTGCCGCGTTTCCCACATTACAACAGTGACTACACTCCAAAAGTACTTCATTGGCTGTAAAGTGCTTTGAGACGCCCGGTGGTCGTGAAAGGCGCTATATAAATCCAAGTCTTTCTTTCTAATTTCACTCCTGAAAGGTCCGGCTCTAATTTTTAGACGGTGCCCCCTCGTCCTAGAATCCCCAACCAGCAGAAATAGTTTCTCTCGATCTACCCTGTCTATTCCCCTTAATATCTTGAAAACTTCGATAAGATCAACCTTAACCGTCTAAATTCTCAGGAATACAACCCTAATTTGTGTAATAATTCCATGGAGACTAGCAGTCATGCCGTCCCCTCATCCCTTCTCCACCTGATTCTGCACCAACCTCAATCGAGTGCCCATTCTAATTGTGGATTCCCAGGCTAGTTAACCACCAAAAGCCATCGCGGCCACGCTGTAACTCAACAACAGCAACGTGCATTAGTGTAGCGCCTGTAACCTAGAAAAACAACGCAAGGCGTTCGGGGTGGAGGGAGGTGTAAATCGGGCTTGGTCCAAGAGGTGGGTTTTAAGGAGGGTCTTGGAGGAAGAGGAGGCGAGGGCGAAGGAGGGAATTCCAGAGCATTATCTGATCATTATAAAATCCTGACGGGACTGGACAGGTTAGATGCAGGAAGAATGTTCCCGATGTTGGAGAAGTCCAGAACCAGGGGTCACAGTTTAAGGATAAGGGGTAAGCCATTTAGGACCGAGATGAAGAGAAACTTCTTCACTCAGAGAATTGTGAACCTGTGGAATTCTCTACCGCAGAAAGTTGTTGAGGCCAGTTCGTTAGATATATTCAAAAGGGAGTTAGATGTGGCCCTTATGGCTAAAGGGATCAAGGGGTATGGAGAGAAAGCAGGAATGGAGTACTGAAGTTGCCTGATCAGCCATGATCATATTGAATGGTGGTGCAGGCTAGAAGGGCCGAATGGCCTACTTCTGCACCTATTTTCTATGTTTCTAGGTCTATGTTTCTATTATCACATTGCTATTTGTGGAAGCTTGCTGAACGTAAATAGGCTGCCGCATTTCCTGCATTACAACAGCGACTGCACTTCCTTGGCAGCAAAGCGCTTTGAGAAGTCCTGTTGTCATGAAAGGCGCTATATAAATGCAAGAATTTATTTATTTCATGGGAGGTAGGCAGGGCCACCAATGGTGTTGGGGGGGGGGTGCTGTGGGGAGACGTAGAGCTGCTCGGGCGACGGACACGGACCGGGGTCAGAAACCCAGGGTAAATTTGCTCCCATTCTCCAGTCCAGGGGCACTCTGGCTGATTGCACCTCCCTCGTCCCCCCGCCGGGCCAGCTCCTCACAAACCAGATCGAACCCGGGATCTTCCCAACCCGAAGCATGATGCAAGCTGTCTGCCGCCTCAGCAAGCTATTCCCGCATAGTAAACTAATGTTTCCATAAATCCCAGAGGCAGTGCGCACTCAGGTTGTGCTGACTCACACCAACTGAAATAGCCGTGACGAAGCTCGAGTTATTTCTGGCTCCTTCCCGGGCCGCACACCAATTGGAGGTCACTCATCATCATCATCATCGGTCCCTCGAACGAAGATGACCTGCTTCCACATGAGTTCACAGATGCTTCAATGGAGGATCTGATGTTCCAGTCCTGAACTCCAATTGAAGGGTGGAAGATGTCTGTGCGTGGATTTTTTTTAACGTGTGGTGACCATTGCACACCAGCCACCAGACGGACTCGACAGAGCTCGACCTTTATACAGTGGCAAGGGTTAAACAAGGATGACTGGAGACCTGCTCTGCTGCACAGGCCTAGCGCGCACACATATCGCAGTGTGGGCTGGCCAGTGCTGCCCCTGGGCCCTCAGCTCTTCTGAGCCCCGTACCCTCATTTGCCGCACCTCCGCCACGATCTCTCGCTGCTCCTCCGTCACCAAAGCATTCGCCGCACCTCCGCCGCGATCTCTCACCGTTTCCCCGTCATGATCTCTCGCCACTCCTCCGTCACAAAAACGTTTGCCGCGCCTCCGCCACGATTTCTGGGCATTTAGCCAATGCTGCCCTTGAACAGCTTCTGGGAGGTGGCAGAGAGTGGCCAATTTTCCTTCTCCACGCCTGCACCCGCACGCTCCCCCCCTTCACGACCACCGGACATCTCAAAGTACTTTACAGCAAATGAAGTCCTATTGAAGTGTAGTCACTATTGTACTGTGGGAAACCTGGCAGCCAATTTGCGCACAGTAAGCTCCCACAAGCAGCAATGTGATAATGAGCAGATAATCTGTTTTGTTTTTGTTGTTATGTTGATTGAGGGATAAATATTGGCTGCTCTTCTGTGAAATAGTGCTATGGGACCTTTTATGTCCACCTGAGAGAGCAGACAGGGCCTCGGTTGGAAGCGGCGAACCTCTGGTACAAGAGGTTGGTACCTGCCTGTCGTAACTCAGTGCCAGAGAGGTCTCCCGGACTGGTTTTAATTGACCAAGGTCAGGGGCCCGCGGGGAGTCGGAGAGTAATTTGACAGGTTGTGTTTTCCCAGATTGGCCTGGGATTTTTGCCTTTCGCCCCCACCTCGGGAGATCACATGGCATTCGGGGGAGAGGGGGGGGGGTCAACACATAGTGAAGCTCAAGGCAGCGAAGGTGTGCAGGGACAGGCTAGATGGGCCTGTTGGCCTATTTCTGTCCATCATTGTTCGTGTGTTCGGACATCCCATCCTCCACAGTGCCGCACACATTCCTGTTTGTTTACAGACGCCGTTTGAAACTCATGCGCATTCCAAAAAAGAAAGTGTAAATCTTGCTTGGACATGAGAGTGAACACGAGCACTGAGCCATATCTATTTTAACTCTGCCTCGCACCAAGTCCCGCTCATCCATCACCACTGTGCTTGCTGACCGACATTGGCTCCCGGTTAAGCAACGCCTCGATTTCAAAATTCTCATCCTCGTTTTCAAATCCTTCCATGGCCTCTCCCCTCCCTATCTCTAATCTCCTCCAGCCCCACAACCCTCCGAGATCACTGCACTCCTCTAATTCTGCCCTTCCGAGCATCCCTGATTATAATCGCTCAACCATTGGTGGCCGTGACTTCTGTTGCCTCGGCCCCAAGCTCTGGAACTCCCTTCCTAAACCTCTCCGCCATTCTAACCCCTCTCTTTCCTCCTTCAAGACACTCTTGAAAGCCTACCTCTTTGATCAAGCTTTTGATCGCTTGTGCTAATTTCTACTTGTGCGGTTCAGTGTCAAATTTTAAAATCTCATAATACTCCTGTGCAGCGCCTTGGGACGTTTCACCACGTTACAGGCGCTATATAAATACAAGTCGTTGCTGTTGCTGCCTGGCTTCGATAAGGTGGCAACTGTGCCAAAGCTGCTTCACCCAGACTCTCCCTGGCTGACCCGCTCCGCTCCCCGCAAAATATTTGTCACTGTGCCACGTTGCCCGGCAATGCCGAATTTACTGTGGGAAATGTTGCCACACAAGGCACAAAATGCACCCTGGCCAAGGCTTTGATCTTTCGGAATGCGAGCGAAGATTAGCCAAGCACGATGGTCGCAACACAGCACGCTGTCTCGGTCAATGATTTACTGGCTGTGGAAAAACTTGCAACCTCGAGTCACACTGCCAGGGGTCGTCAATCCACCAGCTCCTCCCCTCAACCGCCGGAGGGGAAAATAAACGCCGACGTATCGACCAAGGTCCTTCACATTTATTTCCCCCAACCAAGTCAAGGTTCTCCCTGCCGCCCCGCCAGTATCTTAATCCCTCTGAAGTCACGAGCAAACACATTCTCCTCTGATAAAAACTTCCGCGACAGTGCCTGCTTGAGAGTGAAGGACGGATATTGTGGGGCCCACCCACGGTGCCTGGGAATGGCTTCAGTTTACATGGCTGGAGTTGAGCATGACCTCGGAGGGCAGAGCTGCAGCCGCTGCATGCTCGGCTTCTGTCTCTGACTGCGGGCTGCTGACTTCGCAGTCTTTAACCCCAAGAGGCTCTGTTAACATTTCCCAACAAAAAAAAGCAGAGTCGCGTAGCCATGGATACCAGAAGGTCAAAACGCATTCCAGTTTCCAGCGGCACTGTTCCATCGCTTCTTTATACGTTTCTTCAAAAAGTTAACATTCTGCCGAGTGTCTGGTTTTGTCCATTTTTATGCACAATTTATTTTCTCTCTCGGTTTTCCAATTTTAGTAACTCTGGTCTCCCCAAGTGACAGGGGAGGGGCAGCCCTGTAAATGTATCCGTGGAAACCAGCAGTGCTGCTCGAGCAATGCTGCAAGGGTTGTGTGGCCTATATCCCCCTCCTGAAGATAATCCAGCAAAATGCACAAGGTTTCACTGAAGGGAAGGTTGCCAAGATTCCGGGATTAGCCTGCAGGGTCCCGGAGTTACAGTCTAATCTCCTCGACATTGATGTGAGAAAAAAAAAACACCTGTGAGATAAAAGTCAATGGAATGGTGCAAGAAAAATGCTGTGTTTTGCTTGTTAAGAAACACATTTGCCATGTCAGCTGTGGCTCAGTCGGTAGTTCTCTCGCCTCGGAGTCATAAGGTTGCGAATTCAAGTTCTTCTCCTGAGACTGGAGCACAAAATTCAAGGCTGACACTCCCAGCGCAGTGCTGAGGGAGCGGTGCACTGTGGGAGGGGCAGTACTGAGGGAGCGCTGCACTGTCAGAGGGGCAGTGCTGAGGGAGTGGTGCATTGTGGGAGGGGCAGTACTGAGGGAGCGGTGCACTGTGGGAGGGGCAGTACTGAGGGAGCGCTGCACTGTGGGAGGGGCAGTACTGAGGGAGCGGTGCACTGTGGAAGGGGCAATACTGAGGGAGCGCTGCACTGTGGGAGGGGCAGTACTGAGGGAGCGCTGCACTGTGGAAGGGGCAATACTGAGGGAGTGCTGCACTGTGGGAGGGGCAGTACTGAGGGAGCGCTGCACTGTGGGAGGGGCAGTACTGAGGGAGCGGTGCACTGTGGAAGGGGCAATACTGAGGGAGTGCTGCACTGTGGGAGGGGCAGTACTGAGGGAGCGCGGCACTGTGGGAGGGGCAGTGCTGAGGGAGCGCTGCACTGTCGGAGGGGCAGTGCTGAGGGAGCGGTGCACTGTCAGAGGGGCAGTGCTGAGGGAGGGGCAGTACTGAGGGAGCGCTGCACTGTGGGAGGGGCAGTACTGAGGGAGCGCTGCACTGTCGGAGGGGCAGTGCTGAGGGAGCGGTAGTGCTGAGGGAGCGGTGCACTGTCGGAGGGGCAGTACTGAGGGAGCGCTGCACTGTCGGAGGAGCAGTACTGAGGGAGCGCTGCACTGTCGGAGGGGCAGTACTGAGGGAGCGCTGCACTATGGGGGGGCAGTACTGAGGGAGCGCTGCACTGTGGGAGGGGCAGTACTGAGGGAGCGCTGCACTGTGGGAGGGGCAGTACTGAGGGAGCGCTGCACTGTCGGAGGGGCAGTGCTGACGGAGTGGTGCACTGTGGGAGGGGCAGTACTGAGGGAGCGCTGCACTGTCAGAGGGGCAGTGCTGAGGGAGTGGTGCACTGTGGGAGGGGCAGTACTGAGGGAGCGGTGCACTGTGGGAGGGGCAGTACTGAGGGAGCGCGGCACTGTGGGAGGGGCAGTACTGAGGGAGCGCTGCACTGTGGGAGGGGCAATACTGAGGGAGTGCTGCACTGTGGGAGGGGCAGTACTGAGGGAGCGCGGCACTGTGGGAGGGGTAGTGCTGAGGGAGCGCTGCACTGTCGGAGGGGCAGTACTGAGGGAGCGCTGCACTGTGGGAGGGGCAGTACTGAGGGAGCGCTGCACTGTCGGAGGAGCAGTACTGAGCGAGCGCTGCACTGTCGGAGGAGCAGTACTGAGGGAGCGCTGCACTGTGGGGGGGCAGTACTGAGGGAGCGCTGCACTGTGGGAGGGGCAGTACTGAGGGAGCGCTGCACTGTGGGAGGGGCAGTGCTGCTGCACTGTGGGAGGGGCAGTACTGAGGGAGCGCTGCACTGTCGGAGGGGCAGTGCTGAGGGAGCGCTGCACTGTCGGAGGGGCAGTGCTGAGGGAGCGCTGCACTGTCGGAGGGGCAGTGCTGAGGGAGTGCCGCACTGTCGGAGGTGCCATCTTTCGCATGAGACGTTAAACTGAGGCCCCATCTGCTCTCTCAGGTGGATGTAAACGATCCCATGGCACTATTTCGAAGAACAGCAGGGGAGTTATCCCTGGTGTCCCGGCTAATATTTATCCCTCAACCAACATCACTTCGAAACACTGGTCAATATCACACTGCTGTTTGTGGAAGCTTGCTGTGCACAAATTGGCTGCCGCGTTTATTACATTACAACAGTGACTACACTCCAAATGTACTTCATTGGCTGTAAAATGCTTTGAGACGTCCGGTGGTCATGAAAGGCGCAATATGAATCCAAGTCTTTCTTTTTATTTTACTCAATATAGTGGGGAAAAGGCCAATAGATCAGCCAATCGGGTGATGAATGATTGTTCATTCGCTGATTGGACGAGGAAGGCAGAGCGGGGCGAGGATGGATGTGGGGGCGACCAATGGCGGGAGCACGTGGAGGCGGGGTGGTTGGAGGTCATATGATGACTTCTCCAGGAAAGCCTCCAACCAGAGTTGGCAAACAGTCTTGGTCTCGCACCTCGGTGCCTCAAAAATACAAAATGGCTCCACGCCTCCTCTGCTGAGGACAGACTTTGTTGCCATAGTAACAAGGGCTCCCCATCCCCCTCCTTAAAAAGTGAGGCTGCTGGGGTTGATCAGCTTGTGCAGTGAGTTAGAAAGCACCCCTTCACCTCCAGGACCTGGGTTCAAGTTCAAGAAAAAGACTTGGATTTATATAGCACCTTTCATGACCACTGGACGTCTCAAAGTGCTTTACAAGCAATGAAGTACTTTTGAAGTATAGTCACTGTTGTAATGTGGGAAATGCGGCAGCCAATTTGTGCAAGCAAGATCCCACAAACAGGAATGTGACAATGACCAGATAATCTGTTTTTTTGTTCTGTTGATTGAGGGGAAAAATATTGGCCAGGACATCGGGATAACTCCCCTGCTCTTCTTGAATATACACACAAGAACACAAGAAATAGGAGCAGGAGTCGGCCATTTGACCAGATTGAGCTTGCTCCACCATTCAATAAGATCGTGGCTGATCTGATCATGGACTCAGCTCCACTTCCCTGTCCGCTCCCCATAACCCTTTATTCCCTTATCACTCAAAAATCTGTCGATCTCTGCCTTAAATATATTCAATGACCCAGCCTCCACAGCTCTCTGGGGCAGAGAATTCCACACATTTACAACCCTCAGAGAAGAAATTCCTCCACATCTCAGTTTTAAATGGGCGGCCCTTTATTCTGAGACTATGTCCCCTAGTTTTAGTTTCCCCTATGAGTGGAAATATCCTCTCTGCATCCAACTTGTCGAGCCCACTCATTCTCTTATATGTTTCGATAAGATCACCTCTCATTCTTCCGAACTCCAATGTGTATAGGCCCAACCTATCTTCATAACTTAACCCCCTCATCTCCGAAATCAACCTAGTGAACCTTTTCTGAGCACCTCCAATGCAAGTATATCCTTCCTTAAATACGGAGGCCAAAACTGTACGCAGTATTCCAGGTGTGGCCTCACCAATGCCCTGTACAGTTGTAGCGGGACTTCTCTGCTTTTAAACTCCATCCCCCTTGCAACTGATTACTTGCTGTACCTGCATACTAA
This sequence comes from Pristiophorus japonicus, assembly GCF_044704955.1. Lineage (NCBI taxonomy): Eukaryota > Metazoa > Chordata > Chondrichthyes > Pristiophoridae > Pristiophorus > Pristiophorus japonicus. The sequence goes on along the minus strand of NC_091988.1, from coordinate 77,880,604 downwards.
CTTTTTGTTTTTCATGGATTTGTGAAAGGGAAATCATGCTTGACAAATCTTCTGGAATTTTTTGCGGATGTTTCCAATAGAGTGGACAAGGGAGAACCAGTTGATGTGGTCTATTTGGACTTTCAGAAGGCTTTCGACAAGGTCCCACACAAGAGATTAATGTGCAAAGTTAAAGCACATGGGATTGGGGATAGTGTGCTGACATGGATTGAGAACTGGTTGTCAGACAGGAAGCAAAGAGTAGGAGTAAATGAGTTCTTTTCAGAATGGCAGGCAGTGACTAGTGGGGTACCGCAAGGTTCTGTGCTGGGCCCCAGCTGTTTACATTGTACATTAATGATTTAGATGAGGGGATTAAATGTAGTATCTCCAAATTTGCAGATGACACTAAGTTGGGTGGCAGTGTGAGCTGCGAGGAGGATGCTATGAGGCTGCAGAGTGACTTGGATAGGTTAGGTGAGTGGGCAAATGCATGGCAGATGAAGTATAATGTGGATAAATGTGAGGTTATCTACTTTGGTGATAAAAACAGAGACACAAACTATTATCTGAATGGTGACAGATTAGGCAAAGGGGAGGTGCAACGAGACCTGGGTGTCATGGTACATCAGTCATTGAAGGTTGGCATGCAGGTACAGCAGGCAGTTAAGAAAGCAAATGGCATGTTGGCCTTCATAGTGAGGGGATTTGAGTACAGGGGCAGGGAGATGTTGCTACAGTTGTACAGGGCCTTGGTGAGGCTACACCTGGAGTATTGTGTACAGTTTTGGTCTCCTAACTTGAGTAAGGACATATTCTTGCTATTGAGAGAGTGCAGCGAAGGTTCACCAGACTGATTCCTGGGATGGCGGGACTGACATATCAAGAAAGACTGGATTAACTGGGCTTGTATTCACTGGAGTTCAGAAGAATGAGAGGGGATCTCATAGAAACGTTTAAAATTCTGGTGGGTTTAGACAGGTTAGATGCAGGAAGAATGTTCCCAATGTTGGGGAAGTCCAGAACTAGGGGTCACAGTCTAAGGATAAGGGATAAGCCATTTAGGACCGAGATGAGGAGAAACGTCTTCACCCAGAGAGTGGTGAACCTGTAGAATTCTCTACCACAGAAAGTTGTTGAGGCCAATTCACTAAATATATTCAAAAAGGAGTTAGATGTAGTCCTTACTACTAGGGGGATCAAGGGGTATGGTGAGAAAGCAGGAGTGGGGTACTGAAGTTGCATGTTCAGTCATGAACTCATTGAATGGCGGTGCAGGCTCGAAGGGCCGAATGGCCTACTCCTGCACCTATTTTCTATGTACAAGGATTCCCAGGTCCCTCTATACCGATGCACTTGGCAATTTTTCTTCATTTAAATTATAATTTGCTTTTCTATTTTTTTCTGCCAAAGTGGATAACCTCACATTTTACCACATTATACTCCATTTGCCAAATTTTTGCCCACTCACTTCGCCTGTCCATATCCCTCTGCAGATTTTGTGTGTCCCCCTCACAATTTGCTTTTCCACCCATCTTTGTATCATCAGCAAAATAGTGCCGTGGGATCTTTTACATCCACCTGAGAGCGCAGACGGGGCTCGATTTAATATCTCATCCGAAAGATGGCACATCCGACAGCGCAGCACTCCCTCAAGCACTGCACTGGAGTGTCAGTCTAATTTATGTACTCAAGTCTGTGGAGTGGGACTTGAATCCACAACCTTCTGACTATACAAACGGATGAGACAAAAATCCCCTTTACAGCCTTACCAACTCAACACTGAGTTCAACTACTTCAGATCATAACCTCTGACCCCATTTTTCCCATTCTGCAGCTGATGATGATTCTGCTATTGCCATTTACACCTCATCTCAACCCATCTTTTGTTTTTTTTTACTTGTCCCATGACCATCTCCCTTTGCCTCTCACCATCATCCCTTTTGTCATGTAACCACTCCTGCCTTCCACCCTATCACAGACCTTCCCTTTTGGTCTTTCCTCCCCTCCCCTCCCCCCCCCCCCTCTGCACTGGCTAAAAAACCAGCTACATCTCTCACTTTTTCCAGTTCTGACAAAAGGTCATCGACCTGAAACGTTAACTCGGTCTCTCCCTCCACAGGTGCTGCCTGACCCGCTGAGTGTTGCAGCCTTTTCTGTTTTTTTATTTCAGATCCCCTCTACCGGTTGGCTACAAGGTTTCTTCGTGCAATGAGTTTGGGAGTCACAATCCACAGTTGGCGGACACGGAACGACAGCACAAAACCTGCGCCTGTTAACCTGGACTGCTCATTGAAGGCTCCCACTAAACAGACAAGGTTAGGTAACTAGAACTGCCCAGAAATGGTAGCGATCAAGTCAAGGGCTGGTGTAACCGCTTGGAAATGTCACACTGCACTGCACATCAACTGGCTTTTAAACAAAACAAGACTCTTCTGTGTCTGTGACTGGAGTGTGACGCATTCGAAATAAAGTAAATGAGTTGACGGCACAAATCATTACAAATGGGTATGATTTGGTGGCCATTACAGAAACGTGGTTGCAGGGTGGCCAAGACTGGGAATTAAACATACAGGGGTATCTGACAATTCGGAAGGATAGACAAGAAGGGAAAGGAAGTGGGGTAGCTCTGTTAATAAAGGATGATATCAGGGCAGTTGTGAGAGATGATATTGGCTCTAATGAACAAAATGTTGAATCATTGTGGGTGGAGATTATAGATAGTAAGGGGAAAAAGTCACTGGTGGGCGTAGTTTATAGGCCCCAAATAATAACTTCACGGTGGGGCGGACAATAATCAAGGGAATAATGGAGGCATGTGAAAAAGGAACGGCAGTAATCATGAGGGATTTTAACCTACATATCGATTGGTCAAATCAAATCGCATGGGGTAGCCTGGAGGAGGAATTCATAGAATGCATACGGGATTGTTTCTTAGAACAGTATGTGACAGAACCAACAAGGGAGCAAGCTATCTTAGATCTGGTCCTCTGTTGAGACAGGAATAATAAACGATCTCCTCGTAAAAGATCCTCTCGGAGTGAGTGATCACAGTATGGTTGAATTTGTAATACAGATTGAGGGTGAGGAAGTTGTGTCTCAAACGAGCATACTATGCTTAAACAAAGGAGACTACAGTGGGATGAGGGCAGAGTTGGCTAAAGTAGACTGGAAACACAGACTAAACGGTGGCACAATTGAGGAACAGTGGAGGACTTTTAAGGAGCTCTTTCATAATGCGCAACAAAAATATATTCCAGTGAAAAAGAAGGGCGGTAAGAGAAGGGATAACCAGCCGTGGATAACCAAGGAAATAAAGGAGAGTATCAAATTAAAAACCAATGCGTATAAGGTGGCCAAGGTTAGTGGGAAACTAGAAGATTGGGAAAATTTTAAACAACAGCAAAGAATGACTAAGAAAGCAATAAAGAAAGGAAAGATAGATTACAAAAGTAAACTTGCGCAAAACATAAAAACAGATAGTAAAAGCTTTTACCGATATATAAAACGGAAGAGAGTGACTAAAGTAAATGTTGGTCCCTTAGAAGATGAGAAGGGGGATTTAATAATGGGAAATGTGGAAATGGCCGAGACCTTAAACAATTATTTTGCTTCGGTCTTCACAGTGGAAGACACAAAAACCATGCCAAAAATTGCTGGTCACAGGAATGTGGGAAGGGAGGACCTTGAGACAATCACTATCACTAGGGAGGTAGTGCTGGACAGGCTAATGGGACTCAAGGTAGACAAGTCCCCTGGTCCTGATGAAATGCATCCCAGGGTATGAAAAGAGATGGCGGAAGTTATAGCAGATGCATTCGTTATAATCTACCAAAATTCTCTGGACTCTGGGGAGGATTGGAAAGCAGCTAATGTAACGCCTCTGTTTAAAAAAGGGGGCAGACAAAAGGTAGGTAACTATAGGTCGGTTAGTTTAACATCTGTAGTGGGGAAAATGCTTGAAGCTATCATTAAGTAAGAAATAGCGGGACATCTTGATAGGAATAGTGCAATCAAGCAGACGCAACATGGATTCATGAAGGGGAAATCATGTCTAACTAATTTACTGGAATTCTTTGAGGATATAACGAGCATGGTGGATAGAGGTGTACCGATGAATGTGGCGTATTTAGATTTCCAAAAGGCATTCGATAAGGTGCCACACAAAAGGTTACTGCAGAAGATAAAGGTATGCGGAGTCAGAGGAAATGTATTAGCATGGATCGAGAATTGGCTGGCTAACAGAAAGCAGAGAGACGGGATAAATGGGTCCTTTTCGGGTTGGAAATCGGTGGTTAGTGGTGTGCCACAGGGATCGGTGCTGGGACCACAACTGTTTACCATATACATAGATGACCTGGAAGAGGGGACAGAGTGTCGTGCAACAAAATTTGCAGATGACACAAAGATTAGTGGGAAAGCGGGTTGTGTAGAGGACACAGAGAGGCTTGCAAAGAGATTTAGATAGGTTAAGCGAATGGGCTAAGGTTTGGCAGATGGAATACAATGTCGGAAAATGTGAGGTCATCCACCTTGGGGAAAAAAAAAACAGTAAAAGGGATTATTATTTGAATGGGGAGAAATTACAACATGCTGCGGTGCAGAGGGACCTGGGGGTCCTTGTGCATGAATCCCAAAAAGTTAGTTTGCAGGTGCAGCAGGGAATCAGGAAGACGAATGGAATGTTGGCCTTCATTGCGAGAGGGATGGAGTACAAAAGCAGGGAGGTCCTGCTGCAACTGTACAGGGTATTGGTGAGGCCGCACCTGGAGTACTGCGTGCAGTTTTGGTCACCTTACTTAAGGATATACTAGCCTTGGAGGGGGTACAGAGACGATTCACTAGGCTGATTCCGGAGATGAGGGGGTTACCTTATGATGATAGATTGAGTAGACTGGGTCTTTACTAGTTGGAGTTCAGAAGGATGAGGGGTGATCTTATAGAAACATTTAAAAAATTGAAAGGGATAGACAAGATAGAGGCAGGGAGGTTGTTTCCACTGGTCGGGGAGACGAGAACTAGGGGGCACAGCCTCAAAATACGGGGGAGCCAATTTAAAACCAAGTTGAGAAGGAATTTCTTCTCCCAGAGGGTTGTGAATCTGGAATTCTCTGTCCAAGGAAGAAGTTGAGGCTAGCTCATTGAATGTATTCAAATCACAGATAGATAGATTTTTAACCAATAAGGGAATTAAGGGTTACGGGGAGCGGGCGGGTAAGTGGAGCTGAGTCCACGGCCAGATCAGCCATGATCTTTTTGAATGGTGGAGCAGGCTCGAGGGGCTAGATGGCCTACTCCTGTTCCTAATTCTTATGTTCTTATGTTCTTATACATCGGGCTAGAAATTCAGTTTTTGGTGATATCGTTTTTTTCCCCCGTTATGCTATGGGAAAAATATTACTAAAAACGACACCATTTTAAAGGGGGTAAAATTGGCAAAAGAATGTGCCAGATGGTAAAAATTGGCGTTGCATTAGGAATCGCCGTGGAAACCGCGGTCCTCGACAACTTTAGCCCGAGGCCCATCACCGCCAAAAATACAGGCCCTGGGTGGGAAGAAAACACCCCAAAAAATTGCAAAAATAGAAAAATCACAATACAAACACTTAACTAATGAATCGCTGAAAAAGAATTCAAAAATAAAAACTTCAGCGTACCTTTTTTGTCGGTCTTCATAACTGCTGCTGTTTCTGGGCCTTCAACGCAGGCTTTTCTCGGGTGTTTTTTTTCCACTGAGTACAGGTTCACCGAATGGCCAAATTTAAGCGGCGCGTTATTTTTTTTGAGGTGTTGCATGTTGTCGATCTGCTTTTCAGCGATATTTCAAAACCGCCATTTGTTAACTGGCCAAGTTAGGCGAATACCTTTTACCGGCAACATATCGGCGAAAAACGTGCACAAGGCTGGCCAATTTTCCCCCCCCATAACGTTACATAAAATACTGCCTAGTGTGGGGATTTCACAATCAGTCACACTACCCAAGCTCATATCATCCAACAACTTGTCCCCTCAACCACCAGGAAGAACACAGCTAAAAGAAGCCCCTGCAGTGACCACTGATAAGAAACAAAAGAATGACTTGCATTTATATAGCACTTGTCATGACCACCGGCTGTCCCAAAGCACTCTTACAGTCAATGAAGTACTTTTTAAAGCGTAGTCACTGTTGTACTGTCGGAAACGCGGCAGAATTTTGTGCACAGCAAGCTCCCACAAACAGCAATGTGATAATGACCAGATAATCTGTTTTTATAGTGATGTTGATTAAGGAATAAATATTGGCCCAGGACACTGGAGAGAACTCCAAGGGTCTCCTCTGTATCTTAATCTCTCAAGACACGTTAAGGATGCAGTATCTGAGTAATGAGACATGACGTGTGGTGAGTGTAGCGAGCTCGGTGGGGGGGCAGGGGACAGGTGACTTTGGTCCCATGGTTCCCAAAGCTCTCCAGCACTGGGGTTTTCCTCGCCTCATGTCTGGGTCTGTTGTAGACTCATTGATATCAGAGATTGATTACTGTGATTAGTCAACAACTCCATTGTCGTTGGATCATATGACTACCAGGATTTTCTTTTATTCATTCACAGGATGTGGGCCCTTCTTGAACCGCTGCAGTCCGTGTGGTGAAGGTGCTCCCACAGTGCTGTTCGGGAGGGAGTTCCAGGATTTGCCCCAGCGACGATGAAGGAACGGACGATATATTGCCAAGTCAGGATGGTGTGTGACTGGGAGGGGAATGTGGAGGTGGTGGTGTTCCTATGCACCTGCTGCCCTTGCCCTTCTAGGTGGTAGAGGGTGCGGGTTTGGGAGGTGCTGCCGAAGAAGCCTTGGCGAGTTGCTGCAGAGCATCTTGTCGATGGTACAGACTGCAGCCACGGTGCGCCGGTGGTGGAGGGAGTGAATGTTTGAGGCAGTGGATGTGGTGCTGATCAAGCGGGCGGCTTTGTCCTGGATGGCTAACTAGATGGACCTTGGTCTTTTTTCAGCCAGCAACTCCTCTGTCAACATCTACACGTTCCCCTCAGATAAATTTCTGTGACAGTGCAATTTAAGAGAACAGAGAAGGAATAATCCCAGGCCCACCCACAGTGCCTGGGAATGGCTTCAATAAATACTCCAGCTCCCATATTCCCTGCCATGGCAATTTAGAGGGTCGACTGTTTTATAAGGCATGTGTAAAACAAAGTTGTCCAATACATTATCTACTAGTCACATGTGACTAATTGGAAATCCAGATGTAGCAAATTGCATTTCTGATTCGTAAATACAAATTGAGTAACGGACACCATCGCTGGGCCATCTGATCACAGCGCTCATATTCGCACAGCGTAGGCAAGTGAATTATAACCTGTGTGTTTCTTGGTAAAAGAACGAGGGGAAAAGCAGACGGTGCGAATGCTTTGATTGTTGTCTGTGCTTTACTTCCTTGGTTACTGAATGGCGGGAGATTTTTATTAATTAGAAAGAAGAAAGACTTGCATTTATATAGCGTCTTTCATGACCAGGCATCTCAAAGCGCTTTACAGCCAATGAAATATTTTTGGAGAGCAATCACTGTTGTAATGTAGGAAACGCGGCAACCAATTTGCACACAGCAAGCTCCCACAAACAGCAATGTGATCATGACCAGATAATCTGTTTTTGTTATGTTGATTGAGGGATAAATATTAGCCCAGACATCGGGGATAACCCCCTTGCTCTTCTTCGAAATAGTGTCGTGGGATCTTTTACGCCCACCTGAGAGAGCAGACGGGACCTCGATTTAACGTTTCATCTGAAAGGCGGCCCCTCAAACAGTGCAGCGCTCCCTCAGCACTGCACTGGAGTGTCAGCCTAGAATTTTGTGCTCAAGTTCCTGGAGTGGACTTAAACCCACAACCTTCTGACTCAGAGGCGAGAGTGCTACCCACTGAGCCACAGAAGTCATAGATCAAATACATGGCTGTGAGGAGATGGTAGGAAGTGTCTAGCCATGATGCTCCAGCCATCATGAGAGTAGGGCAGACTTGCTGGGCCAGCTTGTCTTTTCCTACCTGTCATTTTCGTCTTTTCATATCTATAATGTATCTGTTTCATGTGTTCTTTGCTTTATTATTAGTAGCAATGCATTGCTATTAAGATCTAGTTGGTTTATTAACAAAGGTTTAACAATCACACGACACATTACTACTTCATGCACCAGGATCACAACCACATGCCTCATCGTGGATGACCTAGACCCACCTGATTGGGGTTTTATTGAGTCTTGTGAACATCACGTGACTGGCTAAGCCACTCACAATGCAACAGCTCTACAACTCTTTTTGGTTGGATGCAACAGCTCTACAAACCTGTGAGCATCCTCACAGGTGCACACATTACAGTATCACTTTGCTAATTGCCACCGTTACAGGATTGACATCCAACGCGTCACCGAGCAAGTGATCGACCTCAGCGTCTCCATCACAAATCTCCACAAGTATTGCTCGCCTCAGTTAAACCGAGGACGTCAGTCAAAGCAATCTGCATGCGGAATACACAGGACTTCCCATCAGCGACAGGGAAGAGAGGCCGTGGGATGAAAACATTGACTACTCTACTTCATAGCTGAGTCCTGCCATATCAAAAATCTAGGCTGACACTTCAGTGCAGTGCTCCGAGCACTGCACTGTCGGAGGTGTCGTTAAACTGAGGCTTCATCTGCTCTCTCAGGTGGACGTAAAAGATCCTATTTCAAAAAAGAGCCAGGGAGTTCTCCCTGGTGGTCTGAGCCCAATATTTATCCCTTAATCAACATAACAAAAAAAAAGACAGATTATCTGGTCATGATCACATTGCTGTGTGAGGGAGCTTGCTCTGTTCAAATTGGCTGCCACGTTTCCCACATTGCAACAGTGACTACAATTCAAAAATGATTGGATTGGCTGTGAAGCGCTTTGGGACGTCTCGAGGTAGTGAAAGGAAATGCAAATTCTTTTTAGAACTTGGTGCCGCACATCGAAAACCAGGCCGAAACCCAAACTCCCAAACACTGCCAGAAAAACCAAGGTCAGAAATCTCAGTTAGCTATCGATGGGGTCGGGGATGGAAGGGTGGGGGGGGTGTGTGAAAGAGTTTTTATTTTATGAATTTAATGTTTCGTTTTTGCGGTTCCTTTACCCAAACATGTTAAATATTTACTTTAAATGTTTACATTTAAGAGCCTGGGAAAGTAGGTCCCTCATCTATAATGCAGCAAAGTTTGCTTGAACCCAACTTCACTACCAAAGAACAGAAACATGAATGGGCCTCAGTCAGCTGCAGTACCACGCGGAGAGCAAATCCCGTTAACCCATGGAGTGCCAGGACCGTGTTAAGCCTGTGGTGGTGTGGGGAGGACAGACATATTCACCGACGAGGAAAGAAGTCAGGGAGCAAAAGAAAAGAAAGTGGGAGGGGATTAAACATAGCAACTTTCATGCTCTCAGGGCGTCTCAAATCACTTCTGAACTAAAGGACTTTTGAAGTGTAGTCACTATTGTAATGTAGGAAATGCGGCAGCCAATTTACACAGCAAGATCCCACAAACGGCAATGAGGTAAATGACTAGATTACGGGGTTTGGGGTGGGGGGGGTTAGAGAAAGAGGGGCCAGAAATAAAGAAAGAGTCAGTAATAAATCAAATAGGGAATTCAGGGAATTCAAGGAATTCAGGAAAAATCTCCTTTACCCAGAGAGTGGTTAGAATGTGGATCTCACTACCACAGGGAGTAGCTGAGGCGACTAGTATAGATGCATTTAAGGGGAAGCTGGATAAACACATGAGGGAGAAATAGAAGAGTATGCTGATAATGTGATTGAGGAGGGTTGGGAGGCGGCTCGTGTGGAGCAGAAACATTGGCATGGACCAGCTGGGCCGAAGGGCCTGTTTATGTGCTGTAAATACTGTGCAATTTTAATCTGTTTTAGTGATGTTGGTTGCGGGACAAATATTGGAGAACACCCCTGCTCTTCTTTGAATAGTGCCGTGGGATCATTTGCATCCACCTGAGAGGGCGGCACTCCCTCAGCACTGCACTGGAGTTTCAGCCTAGATTATGTGCCCAAATCTCTGGAGTGCTATCCACTGAGCCACGGAAGATTTTCCCAAAAGCCCTTCCCCAACAAAATTTGGACCTGGACCATTCTGGGGCTGTTTTAGTTAAATACCTTAAAATCATTCATACTCAACTTAGTAAAAATATATGCTGAGAATGTGCTAAAAATAAGTGGTACTGTAAATTTGATTTCAGTCGGTCGTATCCTCCTGCACAGAAATTAATCAAACCCCCGATCTTACTAGAGAGGCTGGCTGTTGAACTCAATCATCGAGGCAACACGTACACGAGCTGCCCTGCGGGATTTACATGCACACTGAGATCTCAGAGCATGACATGCTGTCATATGATACATCAACAGAAAACTTCCTGTGATCGGGGAAGTCACAAGTGTTTCACACGGTCAGACAAGGGTCCACTCATAAGATGGCCCTCTTGTACGCTCGAGTCCGGTGATGTGCAGAGACAGAGCGAGAGGGAGAAACTGTGAGAGATCGAGAGAGAGAGAGAGCGAAAGAGAAAATAGCGGAAGGAAAAGAGGCAGAAGGATTGACAGAGGAAGAAAGTACGAGAGAGAAATTAGGCAGAGCAAGGGAATGTGAGCAAGAGATGACTGCACAAGGCACGGGTTCAATCTGACGAGACTAGGGGATTCATTAAATAATGTCTAAAACAAGGACTGAGAGGAGCTAACGGGGGCTGTGACGGAACTCCGAACACACGCAACAATCGAAAGGGCTAACTGATGGGATTTATCCCTTTTTATCATTCTGAGGGCCCTTATCCACAACAGAAACATACAAGGTGAAAAAATTCCCACGTGTGGTTAAATGAATATGGATTGTCCAATTTGGGGAGGGGGGGGGGGTAGGGGTTAAACAGCACCAACCTATGGATGGGAATCTCCCATTCACACTCCACCCCATCTCTGAGCAAATGACTCCCCTTTGTTACAGCATAGACTGCACTCCAAAAGTACTCCATGGGCTGTAAAGCGCTGAGACGTCCGGTGGTCATGTAAGGTGCTATATAAACGGAGTGATTATCTGCACGGACATTTTTGTGTCCTTCTGCGCATGTGCATGGCTGGCCCCGCCCACATTATGCGCATCCCATCCCCTTCTGGAGGGCAGGAGTCAAACTGACCCATTGAGTTCAACCTTCCAGGAAAGAATCCCAAGTCTGATTAACTCCAGAAGCACTTCATACAGCACAGGGACCAGTCAGCACTGGTGAATTACCAGACTGAATCACAAAGAGACAGCAGAGATTCCTTTACATCTACTTGAGGGTTTTATAGCTATGTTTGTGCACAAATCACTAGGCATTCACCATGACCTTATAGTCACTCTTAGTCTGAAACATTACATACTCCCACACCCTACGCTCTCTTCCTTCTCCCTGCAGCCTCATTGTGTTGAAATCCATCACAGAATCATAGACATTTACAGCACAGGAGGAGGCCATTTCGGCCCATCGTGTCTGTGCCGGCCGACAAAGAGCTATCCAGCCTAATCCCACTTTCATGGATAGGTTAGGTGAGTGGGCAAATGCGTGGCAGATGAAGTATAATGTGGATAAATGTGAGGTTATCCACTTTGGTGGTAAAAACAGAGAGACAGACTATTATCTGAATGGTGAGATTAGGAAAAGGGAAGGTGCAACGAGACCTGGGTGTCATGGTACATCAGTCATTGAAGGTTGGCATGCAGGTACAGCAGGCGGTTAAGAAAGCAAATGGCATGTTGGCCTTCATAGCGAGGGGATTTGAGTACAGGGGCAGGGAGGTGTTTCTACAGTTGTACAGTGCCTTGGTGAGGCCACACCTGGAGTATTGTGTACAGTTTTGGTCTCCTAACTTGAGGAAGGACATTCTTGCTATTGAGGGAGTGCAGCGAAGATTCACCAGACTGATTCCCGGGATGGTGGGACTGACCTATCAAGAAAGACTGGATCAACTGGGCTTGTATTCACTGGAGTTCAAAAGAGTGAGAGGGGACCTCATAGAAACGTTTAAAATTCTGACGGGTTTGGACAGGTTGGATGCAGGAAGAATGTTCCCAATGTTGGGGAAGTCCAGAACCAGAGGTCACAGTCTAAGGATAAGGGGTAAGCCATTTAGGACCGAGATAAGGAGAAACTTCTTCACCCAGAGAGTGGTGAACCTGTGGAATTCTCTACCACAGAAAGTAGTTGAGGCCAATTCACTAAATATATTCAAAAGGGAGTTAGATGAAGTCCTTACTACTCGGGGGATCAAGGGGTATGGCGTGAAGGCAGGAAGGGGGTACTGAAGTTGCATGTTCAGCCATGAACTCATTGAATGGCGGTGCAGGCTAGAAGGGCTGAATGGCCTGCTCCTGCACCTATTTTCTATGTTTCTATGTTTCCCAGCTCTCGGTCTGTAGCCCTGTAGGTTATGGCACTTCATGTGCGCATCCAAGTACTTTTTAAATGTGATGAGGGTTTCTGCCTCTATCACCCTTTCAGGCAGTGAGTTCCAGACCCCCACCACCCTCCAGGTGCAAAAAGTTCTCCTCAACTCCCCTCTAAACCTCCTACCAATTACTTTAAATCTACTCTCCCTGGTTATTAACCTCTCTGCTAAGGGAAATAGGTCCGTCCTATCCACTCTATCTGGGCCCCTCATAATTTTATATATCTCAACTAAATTTCCACTCAGCCTCCTCTGTTCCAAAGAAAACAACCCCAGCCTATCCAATCTTTCCTCCAAGCTAAAATTCTCCAGTCCAGGCAACATCCTCGTAAATCAGTCCTATCTCCCTTGCTCTCCTCAAAACTCCCTCCCACATTGCTGCAACCCCTTCAGATGCACTCAACTGCAGACATCAGAAAAGGCAGGGAGGAAGTTATATTTTGGAGCAACAGAATAGCAGCCAATTATCCTCTGCGCTGCACCCATTTTCTGAGCTATTTGGGAGCAGGGCAGAGGACAATCGACCCCCATCAACATTGGTTTGCCGAGGAACCTTGGTGAAAGTTGAAGTTTCAGAGAAGATGAGGTAACTTGGATAGTGGTCAGGAGTCGGCAAGTTTGGATTTTGAATCTTGTAGATTGCAGGCATAGGGGACCGAGGGAAGCCTCCAGTCCCGAAGCCCTGGGGCAGAATGACTTAAAATTGACTCCAATGTCCTTTTAGGGAAGGAAACCTGCCACCCTTACCCGATCTGGGCCTACATGTTACTCCAGGCACCACACCAACGTGGTTGACTTTTAACTGTCCTATGAAGTGCCCAGCGAGCGACTCAGTTGTATCAAAACACCGAACAGCGGTTCAAGGCGGCAGCTCGCCACCATCACCTTCTCAGGACAAGTAGGCATGCAGGCAAAATGGCCGGCCTTGCCAGTGACGCCCATAGCAAGGAAATTAATAACTTATTAAGTCAAAAAATCCTGGCTAAACACCATAGTGCAGCACTGAGGAAGTGCTGTACTGTTGGGGGCGCCGTCTTTAAACAGAGGCCCAGTCTTCCCTTTCAGTTGGCCGTAAAAGATCTCACGGGACTATTTCGAAGAGGAGCAGGGGGAGTTATCCCCAGTGTTGTGGGCCCAATATTTATCCCTCAATCAACATCACGATAAAAAAAATTATCTGGTAATTTATCACACAGCTGTTTTGTGGGAGCTTGGTGTGCGCAAATTGTCTTGCCGCATTTCCATTACAGCAGTGACTACACTTCAAAAGTGAGGGGTCTTAACAGGGTAGATGCAGAGAGGATGTATCCCCTTGTGGGGGAATCTAGAACGAGGGGGCATAGTTTCAGAATAAGGGGTTGCCCATTTAAAACAGAAATGAGGAGGAATTTCTTCTCTCAGGAGGATCATGAATCTTTGGAATTCTCTACCCCAGAGAGCTGTGGAGGCTGGGTCATTGAATATATTTTAAGGTGGAGATAAACAGATTTCTGAACAATTGGGGTGTCAAGGGTTTTGGGAAGCGGGCAGGGAAGTGGAGTTGAGGCCAAGATCAGATCAGCCATGATCTTATTGAATGGCGGAGCAGGCTCAAGAGGCCAAATGGCCTACTCCTGCTCCTATTTCTTTAAAAAAGTGCTTCCTTGGCTGTAAAGCACTTTGGGACGTCCTGAAAGGCCCTATATAAAGGCATATCTTTCTTTCTTTCAAAAAAGGCTATGAAACCATACCTCCAATAAGGAGTCAAAGAACCACAGGCTACGCATTTTTTTAAGTCGCGAAGGGGTTAATTTTTCAACTCATGTCCCTCCCTCGGTCAGCTTACTAGAGACTAAGATGCAACTCTGCTCCACTTCCCCTATTTCACTGCTTCCCATCAATCAGCAAGAGAGACCTTCATAGAAACATAGAAATTTACAGCGCAGAATGAGGCCATTCCGGCCCATTGTGTCCGCGCCGGCCGACAAAGAGCCGCACGGCCCTTGGTCAGCAGCCCTAAAGGTTACATATAAACCTATGAACAATGGCAGAAAGGAAAGAGCACCCAGCCCAACTAGTCCGCCTCGCACAACTGCGACACCCCTTATACCGAAACATCCTACACTGCACCCCAACCGGAGCCATGTGATCTCCTGGGAGGGGCAAAAACCAGAAAAAAACCCAGGCCAATTTAGGGAGAAAGAAATCTGGGAAAATTCTTCGCCGACCCATCCAGGCGATCAAAACTAGTCCAGGAGGTCACGCTGGCCGTATTTGATTCCCTGCAGCACTTATTATATTTGCACCGTTCAACAAAAGGTCATCCAGTTTAATCCCAATTACCAGCTCTAGGTCCGTAACCCTGCAGGTTACCACACTTTAAGTGCCCATCCACCACTCTTCGAGGCACCGAGTTCCAGATCCCCACAACCCTCTGCGTAAAGAAGTCCCCCCTCAAATCTTCCACCAATCACCTTAAAACTATGCCCCCTCTTAATAGACCCCTCCACCAATGGAAATAGACCCTTACTATCCACTATGTCCAGGTCCCTCAATATTTTGTACACCTCAATGAGGTCTCCTCTCAACCTTCTGTTCCAATGAGAACAACCCAGCCTATCCAATCTGTCCTCATAACTAAGATTCTCCATTCATGTTGCGCACGACCAAACAGCAGTTACCAGTCACGCCCCTTTTCAGTCTTGACCGAAGTGACAGGGTACCAATATGAGTTAACAGATTAAAAGTGTATGTTGTGCCCTGACCCACATTTTGCAGGCAAAGCGCGGCTGGTAACCCGATGGAGAGGCTCATTAAAGCTGCAGTAGAAATGAAAGCCAGCTATGGGGAGGGATTGTTTTTCAAATACAATCCAATTAAAAGCGCAACTGGGCAAGATGTTGATGAATTACAGCTCGGTCGGGATGGGACAATCCACATCGAGTTGCTGCGCTCTAGGGGTTTGACACCGACAAATGGAATATAAGGAGGGCGATGCAATCAGCTTTTCCTTAAATCAATACACAATCAGCAACATTTCCCTCCTCCCAACGCCCCACCCCGCCCAACCACAGGGACCAGCGCTTGCTGAGAGACAGGAGCAGTTTCCCTCCTGAGCAGCCACACAGGCACCGACACGGTAAAGAAAAAGGAAAGATAGAGAGAAAGAAAGGAAGGAAAAACTTGCATTTCTATAGCTCCCTTCATGACCTCAGGACGTCCCGACATGCTTCACAGCCAATAAAGTACTTTTTGAAGTGCAGTGTATTGCAGCAAATGTGGCAGCCAATTTGCGCACAGCAAGCTCCCACAAACAGCAATGTCAGCCTAGATTTATGTGCTCAAGTTCCTGGATTGGGACTTGAACCCACAACGTTCTGCCTCAGATGCGAGTGTGCTACCCACTGAGCCACAGCTGACACTTCTTTATCTGGATGTATCTTGTGACAGCGCTCCTGTATTTATTTTTTATTTTTTAAATACCTGTCCTTTTAATCTCACAAGCGTTTCAAATGAAAGTAGGGTCAGATGTCACCAGATCTCTCAGGACAGGACCTCTGCTGTGTAAGGCCTCCAGTTAGCAGATGGTAAATATTATGGGTGATGAATAACGCAACTTCTTTCTCAACTTAGCACTCGATGAGATGATTAGTCGACAGTTCTGCTCTATTTGTTTCACTTCTTTTCTTCCTCGACTAAGGCACAGTTCAACAACCCACAAGCTTGGTTAACACTTACATCAAGTTTTTGTTTCCCCCCAGTTGCGACTTCCTGTAAAACACGAGGTGACACTGTACCAGTCACCACGGTCTCTAAATTGTCAGACTGCTTGTCCAACATCCAGTTCTGTGATGAGCAGAAATTTTCCCCAATTGAATATTGGGAAGACCGAAGCCATTATTTTCAGTCCCCGCCACAAACTCCGTTCCCTCGACACTGACTCCATTCCTCTCCCCAACTTGTGTCTGAGGCTGAACCAGACTGTTCGCAACCTTGGTGTCATATTTGAAACGAGCTTTCGACCACATATCCGCAGCATAACTAAGACCGCCTATTTCCACCTCCGTAATATTGCCCGTCTCTGTACCTGCCTCAGCTCATCCGCTGCTGAAGCTCTCATTCATGCCTTTGATATCTCTAGACTTGACTATTCCAACGCACTCCTGGCTGGCCTCCCACACTCTACGCTACAAAAACTTGTATTTATATAGTGCCTTTAACATAGTGAAACATCCTTTTCTGATTTGTTTCTACTGGCTGTTCTGGTATAATCTTTGTAAATCTTCTCTGCATCCTCTGCAATGCATCTATGTCCCTATTATAATATGGCGACCAGAACTGCACATAGTACTCCAAGTGTGATCTAATGAAGGTTAAATATAGGTTTAACATAATGTCGCTACTTTTCAATTCTGTATATCTAGAAATAAATCAGCGTGTTTGGTTTGCTTTTTTATGGCCTTGCCAACCTATGTCGTTATTTGTTAGAATTTTTGTATTTGTACTCCGATATCCCTTATTTCCTGTACACCACCCAGACTGGCACCTTCCAATAATAAGTGACCTCCTTAAGTTTCCTACCTAAATGTAACACCTCACATTTATATGGTGTGACATTCATTTGCCAATTATATGCCCATTCTGCAAATTTATTAATGTCCTCTTGTAAGTTGTTGCAGTGTTAAATAGAAACATAGAAACATAGAAAATAGGTGCAGGAGTAGGCCATTCGGCACTTCGAGGCTACACCGCCATTGAATGATCATGGCTGATCATTCCCTCAATACACCTTTCCTGCATTCTCTCCATATCCCTTGATTCCCTTAGCGTAATGGGCCATATCCAGCTCCCTCTTGAGTATTATGCGATAAAACATTTGACAACGAGCCACATATGTAGAAATGAGGGCAGGTGCCCAAAAGCTTGGTCACAGAGTTAAGTTTTGAGGAGCGTCTTGAAGGAGGAAAGTGAGGTAGCGAGTCGGAGAGGTTTAGGCAGGGAGTTCCAGAGCTTGGGGCCGAGGCAACAGAAGGCACGGCCACCAATGGTTGAGCGATTATAATCAGGGATGCTCAAGAGGGCAGAATTAGAGGAGCGCAGACATCTCGGGGGGTTGTGTAAAATCAGTAAAAAATCAAATTATCTGGTCATTATCACACAGCTGTTTGTGGGAGCTTGCTGTGCACAAATTGATTGCCGCATTTCCTACATTACAATAGCGACTACACTTCAAAAGTACTTTGTTGGCTGTAAAGTGCATTGGGATGTCGTAAAAGGCGCTATATAAATACAAGTCTTTCCTTTTTAAATGGGGGAGAAAAGGCAGATAACAACTACTAGGAGATTTTGTTCAATTCTCTAATACTGCATTCTCTTCACATTCTCACTCCAGAGGTTTGGGTTAATCAGCAAATATTTTCCCACTGTCAACGCCTTCCGCTTCCCCCTTGCCTTCCCAACTGTCCTGCCCGCATCAGCCAAGCACTATAAATCATTGTCACTGCTGATCTATCAGAAGCAAGACTTTGCTGCACAACCACCTTCTATCAACTCCGCTCACAGGCTCCATGTCTGGTAACCCTGGCAACAACACGATGGGAAAAGCAAAAAGCAATTTGCCTGGGTAGTTCTCCTATTTTCAGATCCGTGCTCTCAGCGTTAAGTGACACCAGCCACCCCCAAATTTCTACGGAAGATGCGCCCATCCTTTGAAATGCAACGTGGCTCACAAAGCATTAAGGGCTCCCAATGGTATTTGAAGAGTAAGGAACTCTCCTGTTGCCCCTGCCACATCACCCCAAGACCAACCGCCCACTCCGCTCATTGATCTTACAGTGCTCAAAATGGCTGTCGCATTCTCCAAGGTCACTCCTCTCCCAAACAACTCAGCGTACACAAAGCCCTTTGAGATGTTTGAGAAGTTGCGCGTTATGAATTGAAGTATTTCTTTCAGCGGAAAATCTGTCTCACCCCTGCCTCTTATTTTTTTTTAAATAAGAAAGAGGAACGCTGACTGCAGTGAAATATTCTTTGCTTATGAAGAGGAGGGAAAACCCAGAGGAACCCGTGCATTCGGCTGATCAGATGATGCGCGTGTAAATGTGGTGCTGTTCTGAGGTGGCTGCACCATCGTTTCATAACCAAATGAAAAGTAGTTTGCCAAGCAATTCCCTGTCAAAGATTGCCCGCTCATGGTATTTGCCCCTCACCCCCACCAACCCCATCTACTTTTCCCATTGCTAGCCAAAGTCCCGGAGCAGAGGTTCTGCACCCAGATATGACGCCATTCCAGACTATATTTTCTGCCATTTCAAAGAATGAGAGGTGACCCCATTGTAACGTATAAAATTCTTCGAGGGCTTGACAGGGTAGATGCTGGAGGGATTTTAGTGCTTGTCCCTGTGGCAATATTCAAAGGACAAAGAGTTCTCTTGGCTCACACTTCACCCTCTGCCAAATACCACCATATACCAAAGGAAGGATACACTTGTCTTCGAGGCAGAGCAACAACGGTCCACCAGACCGATTCCTGGATTGGGGGGGGAGGGGGGGGGAGGATTGTTCACTGAGGTGAGATTGAATAGACTGAGCTTATACTCTCTGGAGTTTAGAAGAATGAAAGATGATCTCATTGAAACGTACAAAATTCTTATAGGGCTCGACTGGGTAGATGTTTCTCCTGGCTGGGGAGTCTAGAACCAGGGGTCACAGTCTCAGAATAAGGGCTGAGATGGGGAGAAACTTCTTCACTCAGAGGGTGGTGAATCTCTGGAATTCTCGACCCCAGAGGGATGTGGAGGCTCAGTCTTTGAGTATATTCAATTCTGTTCTTATGGTAGGAAGGCAATACAATGTGAAGGAAAGAAAAGAAAGACTTGGATTTATATAGCACCTTTCACAACCACCAGATGTCTCACGGATGCTTTACAGCTAATTAAGTACTTTTGGAGTGCAGTCACTGTTGTAATGTGGGAAACGCAGCAGTCAATTTGCACACAGCAAGCTCCCACAAATAGCAATGTGATAATGACCAGATAATCTGTTTTTTTGTTATGTTGATTGAGGGATAAATATTGGCCAGGACACCAGGGATAACTCCCCTGCTCTTCTTAGAAATAGTGCCGTGGGATCTTTTACATCCATCTGAGAGAGCAGACGGGGCCTCGGTTTAATGTCTGATCCGAAAGACGGCACCTCCAACAGTGCAGTGCTCCTTCAGCACTGCACTGGAGTGTCAGCCTAGATTTATGTGCTCAAATTCCTGGAGTGGGACTTGAACCCTCAACCATCTGACTTCACTGGCTGTAAAGCGCTTTAGAACGTCCGGTGGTCATGAAAGGCGCTATATAAATGCAAGTCTTTCTTTTTTTCTTTTAGAATAAGGTGAAACCGTTTGCAGGAGGGTCGGTAACCAGAAGACACAGAGTTAAGGTAATTGGCAAAAGAGCCAGAGGTAAGATGAGTTATTACGGTCCGCAATGCACGGCCTGAAAGGGTGTTGGAAGCAGGTTCTGCGCTAACTTCTGAACGAGAATCTGATAACTTCTTGAAAGGGAACAATTTCAACAGCTTGGATATTGAACCATACAGGGCTCGAAACAGAGGGAGCTGAGCTATCCTTTCAGCCCAGATGGAAAGATGGAGCAATTGGCTTTCCTGTTGTTGAGTGATTTTATTGACTTCTAAACCATTTAACCTTTTTTGAGGTGGGGAGATTCACAGAGGAAAAGAAAAATTCATAACCTAGTCACGGCAAAATAAGGACCCTTATGAGGGTAAACATGGCCCAGATTATACAAAGACTGGAAGCAGAAAAAAGTTACAGCGGACAGCCTCTCGATTGAAGATTTCCTTTTTCAAGGGTGATCGTAATCCCCCGCCATTTCTCTCCTCCTCCCTGTGGCTTACATACAGTTCGTCCATGCCCAAGACGCATATGAAAACGACGGGCAGGAAAAGACCATCTGGTCCATCAAGCCTGCCCCAGCCATGTTGGCCAAAGCATTTTGACTGGACACCTGCTACCCTTCACCCCTGCACCTAGCAGTAGGTGCTAGCTTAATTCATTTTTTTAAAAACCGGAGATCGATATGGTTTTTGCAAGCCAAGGGTGTTAAGAGGATATGGAGCCAAGGCGGGTGGGCTGAGTTAGGAATGAGATCAGCCATGATCTCATTGAATGGCGGAACAGGCTTGAGGGGCTCCTCCTCTGTAGAGGGAGTGCAACGAAGGTTCACCAGACTGATTCCTGGGATGGGGCGATTGTCCTATGAGTAAAGATTGAGGAGACTGGTCCTAGATTCTCTAGATTTTGAAAAATGAGAGGTGATCTCATTGAAACATGCAAAATTCTTACAGGGCTTGACACGGTAGATGCAGGGAAGATGTTTCCTCTGGCTGAGGAGTCTAGAACCAGTGGTCACAATCTCAGAATAAGGGGTCGGCCATTTAGGACTTCTTCACTCAAAGGGTGGTGAATCTCTGGAATTCTCTGCAGAGGACTGTGGAGGCTCAGTCTTTGAGTATATTCAAGGCTGAGATCAATAGATTTTTGGATATTAAGGGAATCAAGGGATATGGGGATAGTGTAGGAAAGTGGAGTTGAGGTAGAAGATCAGCCATGATCTTAGTGAATGGTGGAGCGGGATCGAGGGGCTGAATGGCCTACTCCTGCTCCTAATTCTTAAGTTATGTTCTCCTGTTCCTATGTTCCATGTAATCTCCTGGGAGGGGCAAAAACTGGGAAAAAAATCCAGGGCCAATAAAGGGGCGGGGGGGAGAGAACACCTCAGGGGGAGAACATCCCTTGGGGGAACCAACATCTTCTCGAACATTGATTGCATCAATCGGACATTGGACAGGCCAGCGATGGGCCACCTCGCTCAGAACGGGTGATCTCATCACAAGTGAGGCCATCAGCTGTTGCGGCATCCAAACAATGAGTCAGTTTTCTACTCGAGAGTAACGGGATTCTAAGAGGGACCATTTCTGATGGACCTCAGTTCCTGCTTGGATCTGGGGAGGGTAGGAAACCATCTCCACCTTGAAATTATTTGATAAAGGCCAAAGTAAACACACATTATAAACACATTACTGACCAATGGGAGGGTGTCTGGCAGGGAACCCATTGCTGATGGGGCTCTCTTGGGTGTGATTCATCAGATCAAGCTCCGCCTGAACAGAGTGACTCACTCTCCCCAGTGTGTAAACATGGCCTTTCTCTAACTGGTTGGAAGTTTGTTTAATGAGTCAGCAAGCCTTTGCTTCTAACGGGAGAGCTCCAGTGTTCTGTGCTGCAGATGACTCGAGCTGGTCAATTCTAATGTTGGAGATCCCCTGTTTAATGACAGTCTCGTAAATCCTTGCACACCTGTATACCCATCCTTCTTGTAATCCATTCACAGGATGTGGGCGTCGCTGGCAAGGCTCAGCATTTATTGTCCATCCCTAACTGCCCTTTTGAAGGTGATGGTGAGCTGCCTTCTTGAACCGCTGCAGTCCGTGTGGTGAAGGTGCTCCCACAGTGCTGTGAGGGAGGGAGTTCCAGGATTTTGACCCAGTGACGATGAAGGAACGGCCGATATATTTCCAAGTCAGGATAGTGAGTGACTTGGAGGGTATAAATGTATTTGCTTCATGGCTTCTTTGTTAAGAATTCATAGCAGCACATTGCTAATAATCCAACTTGTTCTTAATAGCAAGGGTTTAACAATCACACTCCACATTACCAGTTCATCCACCAAGCTCTCAACCACCTGCCTCATCAAGGATCCCCTGAACCCAACTGGCTGGGGTTTTATTGAATCTTGTAAACATCACGTGACTGGCTAAGCCACGCCCAACTCAACACCTGTGAGCATGCTCACAGGTGCATACATTACAGAGGGGAACATGGAGGTGGTGGTGTTCCCATACCCCTGCTGCCCTTGCCTGTCTAGGCGGTAGAGGTCACGGGTTTGGGAGGTGTTGCCGAAGAAGCCTTGGCAAGTTACTGCAGTGCATCTTGTAGATGGTACACACTGTAGCCACGGTGCGCCGGTGGTGGAGGGGGGGAATGTTGAAGGTGGTGGATGGGGTATCGATCAAGCGGACGGCTTTGTTCTGTCCCAACTCACTCACTCCTGGCATCATGTTTGAGAAATAGAAGCCCCGATATTAGAATACACTATAGTACATTCTATATACCATATGAACATAAAAAAAGGAGGTGCAGGCCATATGCCCTCGAGCCTGCTCCACCATTCAATAAGATCATGGCTGACCCATTAACTCAACTCCACTTTCCTGCCCTATTTTCATATCCCTTGATTCCGTTAGTGCCTCAAAATCTATCTCAGTCTTGAATATACTCATCAACTGGGCATCCACAGCCCTCTGGGGTAGAGAATTCCAAAAATCCACCACCCGCTGAGTGAAGAAATTCCTTCTCATCTCAGTCCCTCATCCTGAGAATATGCCACCTAGTTCCAGACTCTCCAGCCATTGGAAACAACCTCTCAACATCTACCTTGTCAAACCCTTCAGGATCTTAGATGTTGCAATGGGATCACCTCTCATTCTTCTAAACTCCAGAGATTATGGGCCCAATCTATTCAATCCCTCCTCATAGGTCAACCCTCTCATCTCAGGGATCAATCTAGTGACCCTTCATTATCCCAGGTATAGTCGTGTGGTGGTTATGTACAACTATACAGAGCATTGGTGAGACCACAACTGGAGTACTACGTACAGTTTTGGTCTCCTTATTTAAGGAAGGATATACTTACATTGGAGGCAGTTCAGAGAAGGTTCACAAGGTTGATTACTGAGATGAAGGGGTTTGTCTGTTGAAGAAAGGTTGAGCAGGTTGGGCCTGTACTCATTGGAGTTTAGAAGACTGAGAGGTGATCTTATTGAAACGTATAAGATTCTGAGGGGGCTGGACAGGATAGATGCAGAGAGGATGTTTCCCCCCGTGGGGAAATCTAGAACTAGGGGGCATAGTCTCCGAATAAGGGGTCGCCTATTTAAAACGGAGATGAGGAAAAATTTCTTCTGAGAGGGCCCTGAATCTTTGGAATTCTCTACTTCAGAGAGCTGTGGAGGCTGAGTCATTGAATATATTTAAGGTGGAGATAGACAGATTTTTGAATGATAAGAGAATCAAGGGTTATGGGGAGTGGGCGGGAAAGTGAGGCCAAGATCTGATCAGCCATGATCTTATTGAATGGTGGAGCAGGCTCGAGGGGCCAAATGGCCTACTCCTGCTCCTATTTCTCATGTTCTTAGACTAGAAATCAAGAGACCTGGGCTCATAATCCAGAAAACACGAGTTCAAATCCCACCAGTTTGCACGTCTGCTGATGAACACTTGGCAGCAGAAGGCACACTTTACTTCCCATGGAGCCTTGTTGTCAAACATTTGCGGGAAATATATGTCACCCTTTAAAAAAAAAAAATTTACAGACACAGATTAATTTTCCCACTTTTGTCCGACACCAGAACTGGGTCATTAACCTTCCGAGCTACACTTGGAGAATTTAAATTCAGTTTTTTAAAAAACTGGCACAATATGATGACCATGAAACTATCGGATTGTCATAAAAACCCATCTGGTTCACTAATGTCCTTTGGGGAAGGAAATCTACTGCCCTTACCCGGTCTGGCCTACATGTGGCTCCAGTCCCACACCAACATGGCTGACACTTAATTGCCCCTCTGAAATGGCCTTGCAAGCCAATCAGATAAGGACAACTAGGCATGGGCAATAAATATTCGCCTTGCCAGAGACTCCTACATCTCCAGAGTTATAATTTTTTTTTAGCAAGGTTAAGGACAAGCAAAGGCAGGAAAATTAATTTGGGTCGATAAAATTGTGTTTTTAAAAAAAAAAAATGAGACACACAGTTCCAACAAATGTTTGACAACAGTGAGGCTCCACAGGGAAGAAAGTATCCCAACCACTGCCAAATGTTATTGAGGAGGCATCCGAAATGGTAAAAAAAAATGGCAGCACAAAGCAATCTGGGCTCACTGCCTCTAAATGGTTCCTGATGGGAAACGATCTCAACACATTCAATGCCCAGAACTTCTCAGTGTTGGGGTTGCAGTATTTGGAGCCTTTGGCAGGTACAGAATTGCTCACCCGACTTTAGAGTCACAGAGTCATTACGGCAATGAAGGAGGCCATTCGGCCCATCGAGCCCATGCCGGCTCTCTGTAGATCAATCCAGGCAGTCCCATTCCCCCCTCTATCCCCAAAGCTCTGCTTTATTTCCCTCAACTGCCTATCCAATTTCCTTTTGAAATCATTGATCGTCTCCGCTTCCACCACCCTCATTAGCAGCGAGTTCCAGGTCATTACCACTCGCTGCGTAAAAAAAGTTCTTCCTCACATCCGCCCTGTGCCTCTTGCCTAAAACCTGAAATCTGTGTCCCCTCGTCCTTGTACCATCAGCTAATGGGAACAGTCTTTCTCGGTCTACCTTATCCAAACCCATTATAATCTTGTACACCTCTTTCAAATCCTCCCTTAACCTCCTTCACTCCAAGGAGAACAACCTCAGGTTCTCCAACCTAACCTTGTAGCTAAAATCCCTCATCCCTGGAACCATTCTGGTAAATCTCCAAGGCACCCTCTCAAGAGGAGTGTCACCAATGTCTGATTGGACGCATTCCCGGCGGTTACATCACACGGCCTCCCACCACCTACTGCCTCGCCCTGCCCATCTCCACTGTTTTTGTAACAAAAGTGTTCAAAGAAAATGACAAGAAAACAATTATTTTTCATTGCCCGATGATTTTTCTCCCCGGGGTTGCTCCTGAGCAGTATCCAGGAGATTAGGGGTCAAAATGAGTTTTTTTTAACGCCACCCATTACCGCCGGAGAGGGGCGGCTAAGTCCTTACCGTCGCCGGCGACCGGGTTCCTCAGCTCACGGTAACTTTAGTTGGGTGGTGGGGGTGGCACCAAGACATACCACTGCGCGCTCAGCCTCCACCCACGTGACATCACCGCGCATGCAACGCCCCCTTGCCGCCGCGGCTGCGAGATTTGGTGAGTACGGTGGCCTTACCGACAGGCGTCCGTACAGCCTGGGAAAGGCGGTGGGACATCGGGGATCCCAGGGCAAAAGCGCCCAAGGATCAAGGTAAGTGGATTTGTTTATTTCTTTTTAGCATTTAGGTATTAATGGAACCAGTGGGGAAGCGTGGGTGTGGAGAAGTGTGAGAAACTTTCTTTTTTTCCATTTATGTTTTAAACTCGCAGCCTACCGTGGGGAAATTGGGTGGGCCTCCTGAGCTCCCGTTCGGTTGGCGCCCGAGGGGGCACCGCTCTCTCAATCTTTGGGCAGCAAAACTGAACTTTGCAGTTTGAGGCGACACCTACTGCCTGGCGTTACAATCAGCGCTCAGCCCGTGTCACCGCCTCAAAAACGGCAGGACTGAATTTCTGCCCCTTAATCTTTAATTCCTGGAGGCTCCAGGGCAATCCGGGGGGAGGGGGGGCTGGCAACCCAGACAACGTAGATGCTGTATTGATTGCGTTAGCGCCAAGCAGCGTAGCAACAACTACATCCTGGCTGGGGCCTACCAAAAGCTAAGTTCCAATCCTAGAATGATGAGGCACAGAAGGAGGCCATTCAGCTCATCGTGCCTGTGCTAACTCTTTGCAAGAACCATCCAATTAGCCCCACTGCCCTGCTCTTTCCCCATCGCCTGCAAGTTTTCCAGTATTTATCCAATTCCCTTTTGAAAGTTACTATTGAATCTACTTCCACCGCCCTTTCACCTTTCAGGCAGTGCATTCCAAATCACAACAACTCGCTGTGTAAAAACAATTTCTCCTCATCCCACCTCTGGTTCTTTTGCCAATTATCTTAAATCTGGGGCCTTTGATTGCCAACCCATCTGCCACTGAAATCAGCTTCTCCTATTTACTTTATCGAAACCCTTCATGGTTTTGAAGACCTCTATTAAATCTCCACTTAACCTTTTCTGCTCCAAGTGGAACAATCCCAGATTCTCCAGTTTCCCCACGTAACTGTATACCCACATCCCCAGTACCATTCTGGTAAATCTCCCCTACAACCTCTCTCAGGGCCATGGCATCCTTCCCAAGAACATAATAGGATCAGCAGTTGGCCATTTGGCCCCTCGAGCCTGCTCCACAATTCAATAAGATCATGGTTGATCTGATCTTGGCCTCAACTCGACTTCCCTGCCCACTCCCCTGACTCTTGACTCCCTTATCATTCAAAAATCTTTCTATCTCCACCTTAAATATATTCAATGACAGCCTCCCCAGCTCTCTGGAATAGAAAATTCCAAAGATTCACGACCCTTAGAGAATAAATTCCTCCTCATCTCTATTTTAAATGGGCGACCCTTTATTCGGAGACTATGCCCCCTAGTTCTAGATTCCCCCATGAGGGGAAACATCCTCTCAGCATCTACCCTGTCAAGCCCTTTCAGAATCTCATGCATTTCAATAAGATCACCTCTTACTCTTCTAAACGCCAATGAGTACAGGCTAACCTGCTCAACCTTTCTTTATAAGACAACCCCCTCATCTCAGTAAGCAACCTCGTGAACCTTCTCTGAACTGCCTCCAATGCAAATATATCCCTCCTTAAATAAGGAGACCAAAACTGTACGCAGTACTCCAAGTGTAGTCTCACAGTTGTATCAATACTTCTCTGCTTTTATACTCTATCCCCCTTGCAATAAAGGCCAACATCCCATTTGCCTTCCTGATTACTTGCTGTACCTGCAGACTAACTTTTTGTATTTCATGCACAAGGAACCCCCAGATCCCTATACCGCAGCATTTTGTAGTCTCTCTCCATTTAAATAATAATTTGCTATTTTATTCTTCCTGCCAAATTGGATAACCTCACATTTTCCCACATTATACTCCATCTGCCAAATATTTGCCCACTCACTTAACCTATCTATAATCCCTTTACAGATTGTGTGTAGGACCGGAACCAATGTCCTAGGGGGAGTGTTTGCTAGTGCTGTTGGGGAGGATTTAAACTGATTTGGCAGGGGGCTGGGAACCAATGCAGGGAGACAGAGGGAAACAAAAAGGAGGCAAAAGCAAAAGACAGAAAGGAGATGAGGAAAAGTGGAGGGCAGAGAAACCCAAGGCAAAGAACAAAAAGGGCCACTGTCCAGCAAAATTCTAAAAGGACAAAGGGTGTTAAAAGAACAAGCCTGAAGGCTTTGTGTCTTAATGCAAGGAGTATCCGCAATAAAGTGGATGAATTAACTGTGCAAATAGATGTTAACAAATATGATGTGATTGGGATTACGGAGACGTGGCTCCAGGATGATCAGGGCTGGGAACTCAACATCCAGGGGTATTCAACATTCAGGAAAGATAGAATAAAAGGAAAAGGAGGTGGGGTAGCATTGCTGGTTAAGGAGCAAATTAAGGCAATAGTTCGGAAGGACATTAGCTTGGATGATGTGGAATTTATATGGGTAGAGCTGCAGAATACCAAAGGACAAAAAACGTTAGTGGGAGTTGTGTACAGACCTCCAAACAGTAGTAGTGATGTTGGGGAGGGCATCAAACATGAAATTAGGGGTGCGTGCAATAAAGGTGCAGCAGTTATAATGGGTGACTTTAATATGCACATAGATTGGGTTAACCAAACTGGAAGCAATACGGTAGAGGAGGATTTCCTGGAGTGCATAAGGGATGGTTTTTTAGACCAATATGTTGAGGAACCAACTAGGGGGGAGGCCATCTTAGACTGGGTGTTGCGTAATGAGAGAGGATTAATTAGCAATCTCGTTGTGCGAGGCCCCTTGGGGAAGAGTGACCATAATATGGTGGAATTCTGCATTAGGATGGAGAATGAAACAGTTAATTCAGAGACCATGGTCCAGAACTTAAAGAAGGGTAACTTTGAAGGTATGAGGCGTGAATTGGCTAGGAGAGATTGGCGAATGATACTGAAGGAGTTGACTGTGGATGGGCAATGGCAGACATTTAGAGACCGCATGGATGAACTACAACAATTGTACATTCCTGTCTGTCGTAAAAATAAAAAAGGGAAGGTGGCTCAACCGTGGCTATCAAGGGAAATCAGGGATAGCATTAAAGCCAAGGAAGTGGCATACAAATTGGCCAGAAATAGCAGCGAACCTGGGGACTGGGAGAAATTTAGAACTCAGCAGAGGAGGACAAAGGGTTTGATTAGGGCAGGGAAAATGGAGTACGAGAAGAAGCTTGCAGGGAACATTAAGACGGATTGCAAAAGTTTCTGTAGATATGTAAAGAGAAAAAGGTTAGTAAAGACAAACGTAGGTCCCCTGCAGTCAGAATCAGGGGAAGTCATAACGGGGAACAAAGAAATGGCAGACCAATTGAACAAGTACTTTGGTTCGGTATTCACTGAGGACACAAACAACCTTCCGGATATAAAAGGGGTCGGAGGGTCTATTAAGGAGGAGGAACTGAGGGAAATCCTTATTAGTCGGGAAATTGTGTTGGGGAAATTGATGGGATTGAAGGCCGATAAATCCCCAGGGCCTGATGGACTGCATCCCAGAGTACTTAAGGAGGTGGCCTTGGAAATAGTGGATGCATTGACAGTCATTTTCCAACATTCTCATTGACTCTGGATCAGTTCCTATGGAGTGGAGGGTAGCCAATGTAACCCCACTTTTTAAAAAAGGAGGGAGAGAGAAAACAGGGAATTACAGACCGGTCAGCCTGACATCGGTAGTGGGTAAAATGATGGAATCAATTATTAAGGATGTCATAGCAGTGCATTTGGAAAGAGGTAATATGATAGGTTCAAGTCAGCATGGATTTGTGAAAGTGAAATCATGCTTGACAAATCTTCTGGAATTTTTTGAGGATGTTTCCAGTAGAGTGGATAAGGGAGAACCAGTTGATGTGGTATATTTGGACTTTCAGAAGGCTTTCGACAAGGTCCCACACAAGAGATTAATGTGCAAAGTTAAAGCACATGGGATTGGGGGTAGTGTGCTGACATGGATTGAGAACTGGTTGTCAGACAGGAAGCAAAGAGTAGGAGTAAATGGGGACTTTTCAGAATGGCAGGCAGTGACTAGTGGGGTACCGCAAGGTTCTGTGCTGGGGCCCCAGCTGTTTACACTGTACATTAATGATTTAGACGAGGGGATTAAATGTAGTATCTCCAAATTTGCGAATGACACTAAGTTGGGTGGCAGTTGAGCTGCGAGGAGGATTCTATGAGGCTGCAGAGCGACTTGGATAGGTTAGGTGAGTGGGCAAATGCATGGCAGATGAAGTATAATGTGGATAAATGTGAGGTTATCCACTTTGGTGGTAAAAACAGAGAGACAGACTATTATCTGAATGGTGACAGATTAGGAAAAGGGGAGGTGCAAAGAGACCTGGGTGTCATGGTACATCAGTCATTGAAGGTTGGCATGCAGGTACAGCAGGCGGTTAAGAAAGCAAATGGCATGTTGGCCTTCATAGCGAGGGGATTTGAGTACAAGGGCAGGGAGGTGTTGCTACAATTGTACAGGGCCTTGGTGAGGCCACACCTGGAGTATTGTGTACAGTTTTGGTCTCCTAACCTGAGGAAGGACATTCTTGCTATTGAGGGAGTGCAGCGAAGGTTCACCAGACTGATTCCCGGGATGGCGGGACTGACCTATCAAGAAAGACTGGATCAACTGGGCTTGTATTCACTGGAGTTCAGAAGAATGAGAGGGGACCTCATAGAAACGTTTAAAATTCTGACGGGGTTAGACAGAATTCTGTGGAATTCTCTACCACAGAAAGTTGTTGAGGCCAATTCACTAAATATATTCAAAAAGGAGTTAGATGAAGTCCTTACTACTAGGGGAATCAAGGGGTATGGTGAGAAAGCAGGAATGGGGTACTGAAGTTGCATGTTCAGCCATGAACTCATTGAATGGCGGTGCAGGCTAGAAGGGCCGAATGGCCTACTCCTGCACCTATTTTCTATGTTTCTATGTTTCTATGTGTCCTCTTCACAACTTGCTTTCCCACCTACCTTTGTATTAGCAGCAAATTTGGCTACATTACACTCGGTCCCTTCATCCAAGTCATTTATATAGATTGCAAATAGTTGAGGCCCCAGCTCTGATCTCTGTAGCATCCCACTAGTTACAGTTTGCCACCCGAGAATGAACCATTTATCCCAACTCTCTGTTTTCTGTTGGTTAGCCAATCCTCGATCCATGCTAATATATTACCCCCAACCCCGTGAGCTCGTATCTTGTGCAGTAACCTTTTATGTGGCACCTTATCAAATTGGCCTTCTGGAAGTCCAAACATACCACACATCCACTGGTTCCCCCTTATCCACCCTGCTTGTTACATCCTCAAAGAACTCCAGCAAATTTGTCAAACATGATTTCCCTTTCCTAAAACTATGCTGACTCTGCTTGACTGTATTATGATTTTGTAAATGTCCTGCTACTGCTTCCTTAATAATGGACTCCAGCGAGGCCGAAAGGAGTTTCACCAAGAAATACGGGGCTTCCACACCTGAAATGAAGGGACTGTTTTACTGGAAAAACACATCACACTTGGCCCAGATTTTCATATCATAAATTTGAAATTTCTATCACAAATAAGTGTCGCCCCTCACAGTCGCAGATGAAATTCCAGTCAGATGATGTGTTCTAATCTCAATATGAGGATAAGGAGATCCAGTTCACTGGAGGTCACTTCAGCTGTGATGTTCCAAACAGCTGTAATCCATCCCCAGCTTGTTACTCTAATACATCACACCCCACACCTTATCTAAAGCAGTACCTGCTGTTGCACATCAAGATGAATATACTGCACATGTAAGTCGGCATTTTGTGATTGAAGACGACGGTTGTAGCACACAGAACGATTATAACTGAGCTCGCTTAGTGGGTAAATGCCAGCTTGGCTCAGTGGGTAATGCTCTCGCCTCCAGGTCAAAGCAGGGTGGGTTCAAGCCCCACTCCAGAGACCTCAGAACACACGAGCTGACACTCTCAGTGCAGTGCTGAGGCTGTGCTGCACTGTCGGAGGTGCCGTCTTTTGAATGAGACGTTAAACCGAGTCTGCTCTCTCAGGTGGATGTAAAAGATCCCATGGCCACTATTTTGCAGAAGAGCAGGGAAATTATCCCCGGTGTCCTGGCCAATATTTATCTCTCAACCAATATCACCAAAAAACAGATTATCTGGTCATTATCACATTGCTGTTTGTGGGCGCTTGCTGTGTGCAAATTGGCTGGTGCGTTTCAATACAACAGTGACAACATTTCAAAAAGTACTTCATTGGCTGTAAAGCGCTTCGGGATGTCCGGAGATGATGAAGGACGCAATATAAATGCAATTCCTTTCTTTTGTCGAGACTCGCACTACAAGAGTGGTCACATTGGAGGGGGTTGGGGTTAGGGGAAGGGGCGAATGAGCTGTACTGGTGGGTTCTTGCATCACAGCGAGAGTCAGCTCGATCAGCAGACGGACTGACTAACACAATAAAGTTGAAATTGCAAATTCAATCCGGTGACGCATAAGGATTAATCAATATTTAATTATGTATTTACCGGCTAATAAAAAAAACAGGAGAGCTTGGGAGCGCAGCAATTAGGATATCGAACCCAGACAATGGTCAATAAAGTATTAATCCGGAGGTCTGAACCAAAACAGCATTACTGAGATTTTTGATCTGCTCGAAAGGATAAGCCAGCTGATCCACACAGAATGTGAACTCCACAGGAACCTTTGGAAAAGACCCGTCAAGAATGATAAAAGCATTTTCTGACAACTGCACTGATCAGAGGCATTATCTGCACCTGGGCCCACCGCTTGCAGCAAGCTAAGCCCGGGATTATTGCGCACTGTTTACCCAATCAATTTGCCCCTTGTCGCTGATTTCCACCACTGCACGCAATATGCTCGAGTCGGCAAAAGTGTCCGATCATTCCGAGACAGCCCTTTGTGCAATGACACTGGTTCCAATCCCAGCCCACTCCCCACTGCTAACTTCTGGCATCTCTACATCACAACCCTTTTCCGAGCTCCATGCTGTGTCTCAGTGGTTAGCACACTTGCCTCCCCGAGTATCAGAAGGTTGTGGGTTCAAGTCCCACTCCAGGAACACGTAGCATATAAATCTAGGCTGACACTCCAGTGCAGTGCTGAGGGAGTGCTGCACTGTCGGGGGTGCCATCTTTCGGATGAGACGTTAAACCGACGCCCCGTCTCCACTCTCAGGTGAATGTAAAAGATCCCAAGGCACTATTTTGAAGAGCAGGGGAGTTATCCCCGGTGTCCTAGCCAATTTTTATTCCTCAATCATCAAAACAAAAACAGATTATCTGGCCATTATCACATTGCTTTTTGTGGGAGCTTGCTGTGTGCAAATTGGTTGCCGTGTTTCCCACATGACAACACTGACTACATTTTAAAAAGTACTTCACTGGCTGTGAAGCACTTTGAGATGTACAGTGGTTGTGAAAGGCGCTATATAAATGCAAGTCTTTATTTTTTCTTTTCCATTGCATCGATACTAAATCAGTGCTCTGAACTTTCAGCTCTAATTTTGTGCTCACGCAATCACGAGCACACTCTCCCGCTGAATTCCAGGTCTATCGCACTACCTCCTATTCCGACGCATTCTTTCCCAGGATCTGCAGCGGTTCAAGGCGGCAGCTCACCGCCACCTTCGCGAGAGCAATTAGGGATGGGCAATAAATGCCGGCCTTGCCAGCAACGCCCACATCCCGTGAATGAATTTTTTTTTTTTATAAATACAAAACGTGAGTCTCCTTATCTGCCTCAGTTTCCCTGTCCTCCTGTACAATGGACAGGTCTTGAAAACTCAAACGTGTGGTGAACTGATCACAACTTCCGGGATTTCCACCGTGGTAGTGTCCCGTGTAGAATCTTACGGCACAGAAGGAAGCCATTTGTGCCTGCTCCAGCTCTTTGAAGGAGCTATCCGAGTGGTCCCACTTCCCCGGCTCTTTTCCCCAGTGTCCTGGGGCTGATATTTATCCCTCAACCAACAACTAAAAACAGATTAGCTGGTCATCATCACATTGCTGTTTGTGGGAGCTTGTTGTGTGCAAAATGGCTGCTGCATTTCCTACATGACGACATTTCTTAAGTACTTCATTGGCTGTAAAGCGCTTTGGGACGTCTCGAGGTTGAGAGAGGCGCTATAGAAATGCAAGTCTTTCCTTTAACCAGGGAACAGTGAAAGTCAACACGTTACCCAGAACAGAAAGTGTTCAACGCCCCAAAATTTGATGAGCACCAAAGTCCTTTATTTCTCCTCTCTGAATTGTAAAATTAGATGAAGCCAGGACTGAAATGCGGCAAAAAACAGCAAACTACACGTGGTACTGACAACCTCACTGGGCCGGCAGATTTTATCTATGGCTTGTGTTGCCAACGTCAGAACTCGAGATGGGCTGAGTAACTCACTGGCAAAACACTGCGCTATTCATTCGGATGCCCTTTAAATCCAGCCGGTCAGACATTTGACTGGCACAAGTCCTACACAACTGCTCAGTCAAATCTGGGCACCCAGCCAGCCCCGTCGCCTCCTGATTGTTTACACCATTACCCAAAGATTAGCCACACGGGCACACAGCACGAATCAGCATGCAGACAGCGCACCGGCACAAGTTCCCTCTTGGACGGCCCGTCGGGCGGTGCGATGCGGAGCGGCGGTGCCAGACGGTCAGACTTGTTCAGCTGCCACCTTTCAAAAGAGGCGAGCTCGGCACCGTGGCCTGGGCACCCTGAACCACTTTGGACTCGTTCACCAAAGGAATGGCCGCTTGGTGTCATTTGCCTGTAGCAATGCTAGAAATGCATTTCTTTTGGAAGCATTCGGTGAAAATTTCGTCAACGCATTTACAGTATCTCTGTACATAGCATAGCTCATAATACTCCTGTGAAGTGCCTTGGGACATATAAATACAGGTTGTTGTTGTTGTTGATGATTGAGTATTCAAACTTAGTGTGTGGTCGAGAGACAACTGATGGATCAGAGCCCAGAATCTATAAGAACAGAAGAATTAGGAGCAGGAGTCAGCCACTTGGTCCCTCGAGCCTGCTCCGCCATTCAATGAGATCATGGCTGATCTTCTACCTCAAATTCACCTTGCGGTACCCCACTAGTCACTGCCTGCCATTCTGAAAAGTACCCATTTACTCCTACTCTTTGCTTCCTGTCTGCCAACTAGTTCTCAATCCACGTCAGCACACTAACCCCAATCCCATGTGCTTTAACTTTGCACATTAATCTCTTGTGTGGGACCTTGTCAAAAGCCTTCTGAAAGTCCAAATACACCACATCAACCGGTTTTCACTTGTCCACGACCGATGTCAGGCTGACCGGTCTATAATTCCCTGTTTTCTCTCTCCCTCCTTTTTTAAAAAGTGGGGTTACATTGGAGTGGAGGGTAGCCATAGGAACTGATCCAGAGTCTATGGAATGTTGGAAAATGACTGTCAATGCATCCGCTATTTCCAAGGCCACCTCCTTAAGTACTCTGGGACGCAGTCCATCAGGCCCTGGGGATTTATCGGCCTTCAATTCCATCAATTTCCCCAACACAATTTCCCGACTAATAAGGATTTCCCTCAGTTCCTCCTTCTTTCTAGACCCTCTGACCCCTTTTATATCCGGAAGGTTGTTTTTGTCCTCCTTAGTGAATACCGAACCAAAGTACTTGTTCAATTGGTCTGCCATTTCTTTGTTCCCCGTTATGACTTCCCCTGATTCTGACTGCAGGGGACCTACGTTTGTCTTTACTAACCTTTTTCTCTTTACATATCTATAGAAACTTTTGCAGTCCGTCTTAATGTTCCCCACAAGCTTCCTCTCGTACTCTATTTTCCCTGCCCTAATCAAACCCTTTGTCCTCCTCTGCTGAGTTCTAAATTTCTCCCAGTCCCCGGGTTCGCTGCTATTTCTGGCCAATTTGTATGCCACTTCCTTGGCTTTAATACTATCCCTGATTTCCCTTGATAGCCACGGTTGAGCCACCTTCCCTTTTTTATTTTTACACCAGACAGGGATGTACAATTGTTGTAGTTCATCCATGCGGTCTCTAATTGTCTGCCATTGCCCATCCACTGTCAACCCCTTAAGTATCATTCGCCAATCTATCCTAGCCAATTCACGCCTCATACCTTCAAAGTTACCCTTCTTTAAGTTCTGGACCATGGTCTCTGAATTAACTATTTCATTCTCCATCCTAATGGAGAATTCCACCATATTATGGGCACTCTTCCCCAAGGGGCCTCGCACAACGGGATTGCTAATTAATCCTCTCTCATTACACAACATCCAGTCTAAGATGGCCTCCCCCCTAGTTGGTTCCTCGACATATTGGTCTAGAAAACCATCCCTTATGCACTCCAGGAAATCCTCTTCCACCGTATTGCTTCCAGTTTGGTTAGCCCAATCTATATGCATATTAAAGTCACCCATAATAACTGCTGTACCTTTATTGCATGCACCCCTAATTTCCTGTTTGATGCCCTCCCCAACATCACGAATACTGTTTGGAGGTCTGTACACAATTCCCACGAACGTTTTTTGCCCTTTGATGTTCTGCAACTCTACCCATATAGATTCCACATCATCCAAGCTAACGTCCTTCCTAACTATTGCATTAATCTCATCTTTAACCAGCAATGCTACCCCACCTCCTTTTCCTTTTATTCTATCCTTCCTGAATGTTGAATACCCTTGGATGTTGAGTTCCCAGCTCTGATCATCCTGGAGCCACGTCTCTGTAATCCCAATCACATCATATCTGTTAACATCTATTTGCACCGTTAATTCATCCACCTTATTACAGATATTCCTTGCATTAAGACAAAGCCTTCAGGCTTGTTTTTTTAAACACCCTTTGTCCTTTTAGAATGATGATGTTGTGTGGCCCTTTTTGTTTCTTGCCTTTGATTACTCAGCCTTTCACTATTGCTCTTTACCTTTCTATCATCTGTTTCTGACTCCATATTACTTCGCCCTGTCTCGCTGCATAGGTTCCCATCCCCCTGCCATATTAGTTTAAACACTCCCGAACTGCATTAGCAATGTTACCCCCAGGACATCAGTTCCAGTCCTGCCCAAGTGCAAACCGCCTTTTTGTACAGGTCCCACTTCCCCCGGAACTGGTTCCAATGTGCCAGGAATTTGAATCCCTCCCTCTTGCACCACTGCTCAAGCCACGTATTTATTCTAACTATCCTGCTCCCTCTACTCTGATTAGCACGTGGCACTGGTAGCAATCTAGAGATTACTACCTTTGAGGTCCTACTTTTTAAATTTAATTCCTAGCTCCCTAAATTCAGCTTGTAGGACCT
This sequence comes from Pristiophorus japonicus, assembly GCF_044704955.1. Taxonomy (NCBI): domain Eukaryota; kingdom Metazoa; phylum Chordata; class Chondrichthyes; family Pristiophoridae; genus Pristiophorus; species Pristiophorus japonicus. Next base: position 77,843,818 of record NC_091988.1, on the reverse strand, counting down.
CTTCCTGCTTCTTACCTATATCGTTGGTACCTACATGTACCACGACAACTGGCTGTTCACCCTCCCTCTCCAGAATGCTCTGCAGCCGCTCCGAGACATCCTTGACCCTTGCACCAGGGAGGCAACATACCATAGTGGAGTCTCGGTTGCGGCCGCAGAAACTCCTATCTATTCCCCTTACAATAGAGTCCCCTATCACGAAAGCTTCCCACTCTTTTTACCGCCCTTCTGTGCAGCAGAGCCACCCTCCCTGCATCTACCCTGTCGAGCCCTCTAAGAATTCCAAACTCTAGGGAATATAGGCTCAATCTACTCCATATCAACCTGGGCGATTTGCCCCTCAGTATCAGCTGCAGAGATCCAAGAGCTCAGTTGGCATTTGCATTAACATGGCAAGACAGTTCTTTTACCACTATGACCTTGGTCCTCCCACCGTAAAAAGGTGGGATGAAGATCCCATATTGAAACCTATGGATAACCCAACACCTACTGGGCATCATGATACTGGCAATCACATTCCAAGAAAGAATAAAGCGCCAACCACCACCTCAGGACATCCCAAAGCACTTTACAGCCAATGAAGTACTTTTGAAGTGCAGTCACTGTCGTAATATAGGTACAGCAAGCACTCGCAAACAGCAGTGAAATAAATGGCCAGATCATCTATTTTCGGTGTGGGTTGAGGGATAAATATTGGCCAGGATACCCAGGGGCAACTCCCCAGCTCTTCTCTGTAGAGCATCAAGGGACCTTTTTATGTTCGCCTGAGGGGGCAGACGGGGTCTCGGTTTAACATTTCATCTGAAAGACGGCACCTCCGACGTGCAGCACTGGGAGTGTCAGCCTGGATTTATGTGCTCAAATCCCTGGAGTGGGACTTGAACCCACAACCTTCTGACTCAAGAGGCGAGAGTGCTGCCCACTGAGCCACGGCTCTGCACTTGCACAACAGGATCTCGGCAGAGGATCTTCTGCTGGTCTGTCAGAGGAGATGTTGATTCCCATTCAGGGTCCTTGGAGTGCATGTTCACCAATCCTTAAAGGTAGCAGGACAGTTGATAAGGCAGTTAAAAAGTGTCTTATGGAATGCTTTCCTTTATTAGTCGACGCACAGAATCCAAGAGCAGGGAGGTTATGCTTGAACTGTATACAACACCAGTTAGGTCACAACTAGAGTACTGCAATGCAGTTCTGGTCACCACATTCAGGAAAGATGTGATTGCACTAGAGAGGGTGCAGAGGAGATTTATGAGGATGTTGCCAGAACTGGAGCATTTTAGCTGTGAGGAAAGATTGGATAGGCTGGAGTTGTTTTCTTTGGAACAGAGGAGGTTGAGGGGAGACATTATTGAGGTATATAAAATTATGAGGTGTCTAGATAGGGTGGATAGAGAGGACCTATTTCCCTAAGCAGAGGGGTCAACAACCAGGGGACATAGATTTAACGTAGTTGGTAGAAGGACTGGAGGGGAGATGAGGACATTTTCTTTTAGCCAGAGGGTGGTGGGGATCTGGAACACTCTGCCTGAAAGGGTGGGAGATGCAGAAATCCTCACTGCATTTTAAAAATACTTGGATGTGCACCTGAAGTGCAGTAACCTACAGGGTTACGGACCTTGTGCTGGAAAGTGGGATTAGGCTGGATAGCTTTTTGTTGGTCGGCATGGACATGATGGGCCGAATGGCCTCCTTCTGTGCCGTAAGTTTCTGTGATTCTATGATGGGGTCTGGATTTGGCACCAGCTCCCTGCCCCCCGCCTTCCCCGCCACCACAGTGTCCAACCCACGCACCACCCAGACCTTCCGAACCCTTTCGTCTCTCTCTGGTCACTGACTAATAAGCACCAGGTCTGACCTGTGGTCACTGCAGGGACCCTCAGTCGCATGCATATCTTGGAGACACAGTGCACCCTCAGTCACAAATTCAACAACAGATATGAATGCGTCCCCTCTTCAAAAGCAGCAGCTTTGCAAACTGCAATGCATGATAATAAGGAGCAGTTCAGACGGTTTGCATTCCTCAATAAAACGACTGTAAAGCTCCATCGACCATGGGCGGCATTATTTGATAAAATAATGTACTCACAAACCCTTTATAAGGGGCTATTGAAACATTTGCAATACATCATTGTACAAGGGTGAAGCAGCAGTCTATACTGAACAGAGATTGACTCAATGCAACGCTTCCTCACCCCTCCCCCAGCCACACAATGCCAGCCAGCAGCACACAGAGTGTGGGGCACTGGAGGAACCCAATCATTAACCCTGGCAATCTCGATAAGATGCAATTTGATGCATTCCTCAGCCAGCTCATTGTTCCCGCAAACACTGCATCATTGTAGCTCCAGCTTACTGTAAATGCTTATTCAGAAGAACAATTTGTTTTTTGTCAAATCAAGCGGAGAAGTCCTGCACAGTCGAGGACTGTGTGGCGCAGTCCCTCGCTTTCACTCTCGCCCGGCTGGCGCAGTGGGCGAACGGACGCTCATTGCGGCACTAAGGCCGACACACAACCGGGCCCGGTGTGGATCCTCGGGCTGTGCCGAGTGTGATAATCTCAGCTGAAGGTCGCTATCCAGTGAGGCCTGCTGGACAGTGAGTGAGTGAAATAACTCATGGGGGCGAGAGAGAGGGAGAAAGTCAGATGGAGACCAGGTTGACCTCTGTTGTGCTGCCCCACGTGGTCAATAGCCTGAAACACTCTCAGCTCTCAGATGGAGACTGACAGTTGAACAAGGTGGCAGAGGGCGCGCTCTGTCTCAGGTAAGTGAGGGATATACGCGTTGTCCAAATGCCAGGCATTGCACCTTACAATCCCAGAACATCGCACTGACATTCACCAGAATGTAAAAACTGAGATTGACGGACTGTTGTTGGGTAAGGGTATTAAGGGTGGCGGAAATAAGACGGGTAGAATGGAATCAAGATACAGATCAGCCACGATCCAACTGAATGGCGGAACAGGATTGAGGGGCTGAATGGCCTCCTCCTGCTCTTATGTTGCTGACAACTGAAACTCGGAGAAGTTTTAGAGAGAGTCTCGGCCGTGGTAATCTCCTCCATCTTTGAATAACTTGCCAACACTCATCACCTGGGTCCACAGCGCTCGGGATGAGCTAAGAGAGATGTGAAGGAAACTGCAGAGTGGCAGAGGGTGGAACAGCAAGGGAATACCCATTAAATGGCAGGACAGAGGGTTGTCAATCTTTGGAATTCTCTGCCCCAGAGAGCTGTGGAGGCTGGGTCACTGAATATATTTAAGGCGGAGATATAGATTTTTGAGCGATAAAGGATTAAAGGGTTATGGGGAGCAGGCAGGAAAGTGGAGCTGAGGCCATGATCAGATCAACCATGATCTTATTGAAAGGCGGAACAAGCTCGAGGGGCCAAATGCTATTTCTTATGTTCTTATGTAGAGTAACAGAAGGACCTTGGAGTGCATGTCCACAGATCCCTGAAGGTAGCAGGCCAGGTAGATAAGGTGGCCAAGAAGGCACATGGAATACTTGCCTTTATTAGCCGATGCATAGAATACAAGAGCAGGGAGGTTATGCTTGAAATGTATAATACACTAGTTAGGCCACAGCTGGAGTACTGCGTGCAGTTCTGGTCACCACATTGCAGGAAAGATGTGATTGCACCAGAGAGGGTACAGAGGAGATTTACGAAGACGCTGCCTGGACTGGAGAATTTTAGCTATGAGGAAAGACTGGATAGGCTGGATTTGGAACAGAGGAGGCTGAGGGGAGACCTGATTGAAGTGTGTAAAATTATGAGGGGCCTAGATAGAGCAGATAGGAAGGAGCCATTTTCCCTGAGCAAAGGAGGTCAACAACCAGGGGGCATAGATTTAAAGTAATTGGTCGGAGGTTTAGAGAAGAGTTGAGGGGAAATTTCTTCACCCAGAGGGTGGTGGGGGTCTGGAACTCACTGCCTGAAAGGGTGGTAGAAGCAGAAACCCTCCCCACATTTAAAAAGTACTTGGATGTGCACTTGAAGTGCCATAACCTACAGGGCTACAGACCAAGAGCTGGAAAGTGGGATTAGGCTGGATAGCTCTTTGTCGGCCAGACGTTATTTCACCACTGGAAGCACAGAATCGGCTGGTATCAAGTTAAACTGACTCACGACATCTCGGCCCAGATTTCTCCAGAGACCCGAGCACATAATCCAGGTCGAGATTCTCATGCGCCAGTACTGAGGGAGTACTGCACTGTCGGAGGTGCCATCTTCCATGCGAGATGTTAAACTGAGGCCCCGTCTGCCCTCTCAGGAAGAACATAAAAGATCCCGCAGCCTCTATTTCGAAAAAGATTTCTCCCCAATGTCCTGGGTCCAATAATTATCCCTCAACCAACACCACTTAAAAAAAAATTATCTGGTTGTAATCACATTGCGAATTGTGAATTGGCTGCTGCGTTTCCCACATTCCAACAGTGACTACACTTCAAAAAAGTACTTCATTGGCTGTAAAGCACTTTGGTATGTCTGGCAGTCGTGAAAGGCGCCATATAAACGCAAGTTATTTCTTTATAAGAGCATAAGAATTAGGAGGTGTAGGCCATACGGCCGCTCGAGCTTGCCCTGCCATTCAATAAGATCATGGCTGATTATCGACCTCAACTCCACTTTCCTGCCCAATCCCCATCGACCTTGATTCCCCAAGAGTCCAAAAATCTATCGATCTCAGCCTTGAATATACTCAGAGACTGAGCCTCCACAGCCCTCTGGGACAGAGAATTCCAAAGATTCACAATCCTCCGTGTGAAGAAATTCCTCCTCATCTCGGTCTAAAATGGCCTTCCCCTTATCCTGAGACAATGCCTCCAAGTTCCAGACACTCCAGCTGGGGGAAACATCCTCTCTGCATCTACCCTGTCAATTTGCCTCAGAATTTTATATGTTTCAATGAGGTCATCTCTCATTCTTCTAAGCTCCAGACAGCACAGGCCCAGTCTACACAATCTCTCATCGTGGGACAGCACAAACCTTTCTCGGTCTAGTGGTAGACTACCATCTGCAACATGAGCATTGCCTATACTGGGTAGAAGCAGACAGAGGCACAGACAGACGCAGGCACAGAGCGGCAAGTTTGGCCTGGGCAGGGCTGCCCCCGCGGTTGCTTACCGAGGTGTTTTGGCACTGCACGCTGGTGCTGTTGAAGCGCAGGGCAGGCACGCGATGCACGGTCCCCTGGATGTTGAAGATGCACTCGTAGCTCCGCTGCCCCGACTGCGGCTGGGGCAGGTTCTTGGCTGCCAGGGTGATGGGCTTGACCACCCCCACCGGGATGAAGATCTCCGTGGAGGGCAGAATCTGCGGGCAGTCCTGTAAAAGGAGAAGAAAAAGGCCCCGTGAATTGCAGTCCACATTTTGTATCTGAAGCCTCCCCCTTCCCCTCAGCCATTGCTCCAACAACAACAACTTGTATTTATATAGCACCTTGAATGTGGTAAAACTTCCCAAGACTCTTCACAGGAGTATCATGAGACAAAAAACTTGATACCGAGCCACGTAAGTAGAAATTAGCGCAATGACCAAAAGCTTGGTCAAAGAGGTAGGTTTTAAGGAGCGTCTTAAAGGAGGGGAGAGAAGCAGAGAGTTTTCCAACAACAAGTTGTATTTATATAGCGCCTTTAACATAGTAAAACATCCCAAGGCGCTTCACAGGAGTAATTATCAAACTAAGATTTGACATCGAGCCACATGAGGAGATATTAGGGCAGGGCTTGGTCACAGAGGTATATTTTAAGGGGCGTCTTGAATGAGGAAAGAGTGCTAGAGAGGTGAAGAGGTTTAGACAGGGAGTTCCAGAGCTTGGGGCCTAGGCAACAGAAGGCACGGCCACCAATGGTTGAGTGGTTGAGTGATTATAATCGGGGATGCTCAACAGGGCAGAATTAGAGGAGCATAGACATCTCGGGGTTGGGGAGGAGGGGGGAGGCGGATGGGGGAGGGTTGTGGGGTTGGCGGAGATTACCGAGATAGGGAGGGACAAGGCCATGGAGGGATTTGAAAACAAGGACGAGAATTTTTAAATCAAGGTATAGCTGGACTGAGAGCCAATGTAGGTCAGCGAGCACAGGGGTGATGGGTGAGCAGGACTTGGTGCGAGTTAGGACACGGGTGGCAGAGGTATGGATGACCTCAGGTTTACGGAGGGTAGAACAATATTTAGCATTCATTCTGAAATGATGATATCCTGTATCTAGGATTGCGGAAACAATCCTGTCCTACCCTGAATTTTAGTCCCCACCAACTTAACACTTCCCAATAAAACAATTTAAAACAATAGGTATCAGCCGTTGTTCAGTGGGTAGCACCATCTCCTCGGAGTCAGAAGGTTGTGGGTTCAAGCCCCACACCAGGGACCCGAGCACAAAATCTAGGTTGACACTCGCAGTGCCAGTACTGAGGGAGTGCTGCACTGCCGGAGGTGTCGTAAAACATAAAAGATCCCGCGGCAATATTTGAAGAAGAGCGGGGGAGTTCTCCCAGGTAGGCCTGGGCAATATTTATCCCTCAACCATCATCACCAAAAAACAGATTATCTGTTCATTATCACATTGCTGTTTGTGGGAGCTTGCTGTGCTACCACTTGGGCGATACGCTGGAGAGTGACCAAACTAGAATAACAACTATCAGAAAAGAGTAGAGAGAGAACAGAGAGAGAGATAAAGAGATAGACAGAGAGAAGCAGATAGCGATAAAGAGAGAGACAAAGGTAAAGAGAGAGAAGATATACAGACAACCAAATCCATTTTATCATGAAAACTTGAATTAGGATCACCTCAAAAATCACAAAATGACACACAACTTTAACCCCCACATCAAAAATCTCTCCCCAAAGACCCTTCAGTAATTTATAAAATTTAAGCTTTATAGATACAATATCCTATAAGGAGGAAGTGGAGCATCAGGGAGGCTGAGCCAGTTCAGTTGGATAGCAGGCTTTTTGATTTAGAAATGAAATGGCTCAGAGGGAATTTGGTCTTCCTCTCCGATAACAGACATAGCTTGAAAATTCACAAAACGCATCTTTACATCATCGCCATTGCAGAAGTTCCTGAAATCACAGAGAGCGCTGATGGACATGCTCCATTCAGTGCTGATGGCGCCTGCCACACACATTCCCCGTCTCCCGGAGATCCATTTTGTGGTTTTGTTCCAGAAACAAGCGGTGCTGGGTAAGCCGAGGGCAGACACAGCGTCGAAAGATCGTCTACAGGGATTATCAAAAACCGCTCACTGCAGCGGTTCAAGAAGGTGGCTCACCACCGCCTTCTCAATCAACATCACAAAAACAGATTATCTGATCATCATCACATTGCTGTTTGCAGGAGCTTACTGTGCGCAAATTAGCTGCCGCATTTCCCACATTACAACAGTGACTACACTCCAAAATTGACTGTAAAGCGGTTTGAGATGTCCAGTGGTCGTGAAAGGCGGTATATAAATGCAAGTCTTTCGTTCTTTTCAACAACAATGTGTATTTATATAGCACCTTTAATGTAGTGACATGTCCCAAGGCGCTTCACAGGAATAATGATGAGACAAAAATTTTGACACCGAACCACAGCAGGAGAAATTCCGGCAGGTAATCAAAAGCTTGGTCAAAGATGTAGGTTTTAAGGAGCATCTTAAAAGGAGGAAAGAAAGGAAAGGAGAGAAGCAGAGAGGTTTAGTCAGGGAGTTCCAGAGCTTGGGGCCCAGGCAGCAGAAGACTTGGCCACCAATGGTTGAGCGATTACAATCAGGGATTCTCAAGAGGGCAGAATTAGAGGAGCACAGACATCTCGGCAGGGGGTTGTGGGGCTGGAGGAGATTAGAGAGATAGGGAGGGGCGAGGCCATGGAGGGATTTGAAAATAAGGGTGAGAATTTTGAAATCGAGGGCAAGTAGGGATGCACAATCAATGCCAACATTGTCAGCGACGCCCAAATCCAGAGAATGAATTTAAACAGATATCGGCACCTCGGTGCCGCTTTCACACCCACAGCCACAAGTGGAGTCAACGGACCAGCACCAAGACCACCATGAACAAGTGCATTACCCCCAACACTGAAACAAGCAGCTCGACATTCTCCCCCTACCTCCAGTTCACCTGACACGGCAACCCCACATTTCCCATTGTGCTCGCTTCTCGGCGGGTGGGGTGGCTTGACCCATCCACCTCCACGGAGGTGTGTGGGGGGCCTGACCCATCCACCTCCATGGCACGAACCTGGTATTGCAGTACTTCCAGGAACGGTGCAGTGGCTCTAGGCCTTTTGGCTAAGAGCATTGGCGCAGAGTGATCCTTGGCGTGTGCAAGGTGACCTCTGGCGTTTGTGATTTGACAAAGAATTGGAACAATTGGCTACGAATTTAAAAAAAAAAAAAATTATGCTCGCTTCTCGGCCTTTTGGCTAAGATCATGCGTAACTGACCTGACAGGGGAATAACCACCATAACCCCAAGGTGGTTCTCCCTGGATCAGGAAGGTATATGCTTGCTTTTTTGGAAATAGGAGGTGGGTGGGGTGGCTTGACCCATCCACCTCCACGGAGGTGTGTGGGGGACCTGACCCATCCACCTCCATGGCACCAACCTGGTATTGCAGTACTTCCAGGAACGGTGCAGTGGCTCTAGGCCTTTTGGCTAAGAGCATTGGCGCAGAGTGATCCTTGAATGGGCCCAAGGTGACCTCTGGCGTTTGTGATTTGACAAAGAATTGGAACGATTGGCTACGAATTTCAAAAAAAAAAAAAAATTATGCTTTCAGTAAAGTACAAAGCGCCATGGATGGCCGGTACAGCTGTGTCTACCCAAGATCATAGAACCATAGAAATTTACAGCACAGAAGGAGGCCATGTCGGCCCATCGTGTCTGCACCGGCTGACAAAGAGCTATCCAGCCGAATCCCACTTTTCAGCTCTTGGTCCGTAGCCCTGTAGGTTACAGCACTTCAAGTGCACATCCAAGTACTTTTTAAATGTGGTGAGGGTTCCTGCCTCTACCACCCTGTCAGGCAGTGTGTTCCAGACCCCACCACTCTCCGGGTGAAGAAATTTCCCCTCAGCTCTCCTCTAAACCTTCTATCAATTACTTTAAATCTATGCCTCCTGGTTGTTGACCCCTTAGCTCAGGGAAATAGGTCCTTCCTAACCACTCTGTCTAGGCCCCTCATAATTTTATACACCTCAATTAAATCTCCCCACAGCCTCCTCTGTTCCAAAGAAAACAACCCCAGCCTATCCAATCTTTCCTCATAGCTAAAAATTCTCCAATCCCAGCAACATCCTCGTACCCTCTCTGATGCAATCACCCCTTTCCTGTAATGTGGTGACCAGAACTGCACGCAGTGCTCCAACTGTAGCCTAACTAGTGTCTTATACAATTCAAGCATAACATAGAAGACAACAGCAAAAAAAAAGGCAATCCCAGCAAGATGAGAGAGAAAACAGGAGAGGCACTTTACACTGCAAGTGGAACAGGGGCCTGGAACAGAGTGAATGTGCCCAGAAATACGTTATAACAACACCTGTCCATTTGAATGCCAGTCTTCAAACAACTCCTCGACAACCAAACAATTCACTGTCATGAATTTAACTCAAGTCTCCCGAGGAAGTTAAATAACCACGGGTGAAAGTTCCATCGATAAAATTCTGTGAAATTCCTCTGGGCGATACAACAAGGTATTAATTTGTGATGTTTGATCACAGATTATCTGTGCAATATGCATTCCGCGGGATGAATAAAAGCAACGCTTTTTGAAATGCACGCAGTGCATGGTTTGCACTCAACAAAACGTTGCATTTTCTTTTCATGCCAAGCATTTTGCATGAATGCATTGCAATGCCAATGCACATTTTACCTGGCAAGACTGAAGTACAATATCAGAGACAGTATTAGAGTATTTACAGCACAGAAACAGGCCATTCGGCCCAACATGTCCATGCCAGTGTTTATGCTCCACACGAGCCTCCTCCCACCCCTCTTCATCTCATCCCATCAGCATATCCTTCTATTCCTTTCTCCCTCATGTGTTTATCCAGCTTCTCCTTAAATGCACCTCTGCTGTTTGCCTCAACCACTCAATGTGGCAGCGAGTTCCACATTCTCAACACCCTCTGGGTAAAGAAGTTTCTCCTGAATTCCCCATTGGATTTATTAACGACGATCTTATATTTATGGCACCGAGTTCTGCTCTCTTCCACAAGTGGAAGCATCTTCTCTACGTCTCCCTGATCAAACCCTTCAATAATCTTTACAACCTTGATCAGGTCATCCCCTCAGCCTTGTCTTTACTGGAGAATCGAGCCCCAGCCTGTTTAATCTATTGTCCCTTCAGTCCGATGTGTATTTGGAACTAGATAGAGAGAAAAATCACCATTACAAAAGTAGATAAGACTTTTCTTCTCTCACCCCCGCGGGTGATTCACGAGTGGGGCAAGTCCATCTTTTGAACGCCTCTGTGGGTGATGTGCTCAAAGCCTGCCTCATCGACCAAATGATTACACTTCAAAAATCACTTCATTGGCTGCAAAGCGTTTTGAAATGTCCTGAGGTCGTGAAGGGTGCTATATAAATGTAAGTCTGTCTGCTTTACTACGTGAAAGGCACAATATAAATGCACATTGTTGTTGCTTGGTAACTGCAAGGAGAAACACACACAGCTGGAATTTAAGGCTCATTTCCCCCCGCTATTTAGTAAGTCTGGTTAAAATTCTTTGACTGGCGCAGTACAACCTCAAGGGGAAAGGCCCTTTGTGTAATGCCAGAGATGAAGTTTCATTCACATCTGCACCTTACGTCACTGATCATTATTATGCTTTTTTTGTTTAAATGCTCGTCCAAGGGAAGGGCCGTGAAACAGTAACCAAGTGGAACGTTCCTATTTCAGACAGCTAACGAGAAGGGGGAAGGAGTAACTTCACACTCCAGAACTCTGCCCAGCACTCTCCCCGCCCCCACCCCTCCCCCCGAGTCAGTGCCCAGCAATCTTGCCCCTCCCCGAGTCAGTGCCCAGCACTCCCCCCTCTTCCCAGCCCCACCGAGTCAGTGTCCAACACTCTCCCCTCCCCCCAGCTCCTCCCCTCCGCCTGCGTCAGTGCCTGGCACACTTCCCCCCCTCGCCTCTCCCACCCCACGTCAGATCCTGGCTCTCTTCGCCCCTCCCCCCTCCCCGCCAGGCCCCCCCCGTCAGAGCCCGGCACCCCCCCCCCCCCGCGTCAGATCCTGGCACTTTCCCCGCCACACAACCCCCCCCACCCCCCACCCCCAGCCCCTCCTCGCCCCCTGCGTCAGTCCCCAGCCCTCTCCCCTCCAGACCCTCCACTCCTCGCCATGTCAGGGACAGCAGGGGTCAGAGATCCTGAAATAGGTCACCCGCCATCTTAACGTGCCTCAGCGCTGGCTCAGTGGGTAGCACTCTGGCCTCGGAGTCAGAAGATCGTTGGTTCAAGTCCCACTCGGGACACTTGAGCACAGAGATCTCGGCTGACACTTCCGTGATGCGCTGCACTATCGGGGGTGCCGTCTTTCGGATAAGACGTTAAACCGAGGCACTGTCTGCTTTATCGGGTGGACTCAAAATATCCCACAGGGCAATTCCGAGGAAGAGCATAGAAGTAGGGTCAATATTTATTGGCCTCTCACTTTCTACCCTACATAAATTTGGTGATCCAAAACTCAGCAGCCCGTGTCCTAACTGGCACCAAGTCCCGCTCACCCTTCAGCCCCTGTGCTCGCTTACCTACATTGGCTCCCGGTTAAGCAATGCCTCAGTTTCAAAATTCTCATCCTTGTTTTTAAATCCCTCCATGGCCTCGTCCCTCCCTATCTCTCTAATCTCCTTCAGCCTCACAACAACTATCCCTCCCACCCCACCCCTCGAGATGTCTGCGCTCCTCTAATTCTGCTCTCGAGCATCCCTGATTATAATCGCTCAACCATGCCTTCTGTTGCCTAGGCCCCAAGCTCTGGAACTCCCTGCCTAAACCTCTCTTTCCTCCTTCAAGACGCTTTTTAAAACCTACATCTTTGACCGTGGTCACCTGCACTAACTTCTCCTTATGTGGCTCAGCGTCAAATTTTGTTTCATAATTACTCCTGTGAAGCACCTTGGGACATTTCACTACATTAAAGGTTAGGGTTAGGGTTATATAAATACAAGTTGTTGTTGCGCGTGCATAAGTTCCCCATAACTTATAATATTTTTCTTTCAAGTGCTTCATCCAATTGCCCCTTGCAACTGACATTGATCAAAGCAACAATTCATTTTATAACCCCAACCCTTTGTGAAAGAATTTCCCGGAGCCCTACTCCCCCCACCATCCCCGTATTTATGCTAATTAGGGGAAGTTGGAGAGCTGCACATCATCAAATACTCAATGTTAGATGTGAAGAGTGTGACGCCCAGGGCCCAATTTAAAAGCATTGTTGTGCTTTATAGAGAGGGTGAGCAGATACTGGCAACGTGACAGCATTCAGAGGGTTAACGGCACAGCCGCCAGCAGCTGGGAATCCCATTAGTGTCGACTGAGAGGATCTCTGGGAACGTTGTCCCAACTTGTTATCTGTCCGACTGTACGGAGAGCTCCATGAAAGTGTCCCAACAAAGCAGCAAACAGGAAGCACTTGCATTCTCCCAACTCCATTCCTCCCTTCCCCTTAAAGGGACAGAGCCAATCAGCTGTGGCTCAGTGGGCAGCACTCTTGCCTCTGAGTCAGAAGGTTCTGGGTTCAAATCCCACTCCGGGAACTTGAGCATAATAAAAAAAATTCTAGGTTGACACTGAGGGAGTGCTGCATGTCGGAGGTGCCGTCTTCCGGATGAGACGTTAAACTGAGGCCCTGTCTGCTCTCTCAAGTGGACGTAAAAGATCTCAAGGCACTATTTTGAAGAAGAGCAGGGGAGTTATCCCCAGTATCCTGTCCTGATCAATATTTATCCCTCAACCAACATCACTGAAAACAGATTATCTGGTAATTATTACATTGCTATTTGTGGGAGCTTGCTGTGCACAAATTGGCTGCCATGCTTCCTATATTGCAACAGTGACCACACTTCAAATGTACTTCATTGGCTGTGAAGCACTTTGGGACGTCTGGAGGCCATTCGATAAATGCAAGCCTTCCTTCCTTCTCTGTGCAGACTCCAAAGCTGCTCTGCTGGATCCCGACGCCCCGCCCCACCCAACCCCAAACAAGAGATGACATCTTCCAGTCTCCACAAGTGCCACCCAAGTTAGTTGACCCTCCCATCTAACTGGTAACTCTCAACGCCTTCAACTGCACCAAGGATTCTCCCCCCGCCCCCCCGACCAGCAAGCCAGTCAGGCTGACAATACCAGGGGGCCACTTGTCTAATTCTTTCTCAGAAACATTTAAAGACATGAATTTTTGTACCAATGGAATAATTGATCAAATATTTAAAAGCAAAAGGCACATTGACACTACACCGAGGAGCCGTATATAAATTGTCATATAGCTTCTCAGCAGAAAAAGAAGGGGCAGAGGATGAAAACTGAAGTGTTCCATCAATCCCAGGGTTGGCAACTCTGGTTGGGTGCACCCCAGAAGGTTTCGTCACATGACCTCTTGTATCAAATCACCCCGCCCCCACACACCTGCCATTGGTCCATCGTTCGGGCGCACTGCCTTCCCACGGCCAATTGGAAAGGAGAGAGAGAGAGAGAGGATGAAAGGACATCACAAAGCGCTTTACAGCCAATGAAGTAATTTTGAAGTGTAGTCACTGTTGTAATGTAGGAAAAGCGGCAGCCAATTTGCGCACAACAAGCTCCCACAAACAGCAATGTGATAATGACCAGATAATCTGTTTTTGTTTTGTTGATTGAGGGATAAATATCGATCCCAGGACACCAGGAATAACTCCCCCACTCTTCTTCGAAATAGTGCCGTGGGATCTTTTACATTCACTTGAGAGCAAACGGGGCCTCAGTTTGACGTCTCATCCGAAAGATGGCACCTCCGACAGTGTGGCACTCTCTCCGTGCAGCACTGGAGTGTCGGCCTCGATTCTTATGCTCAAGTTCCTGGAGTGGGACTTGAACCCACAACCTTCTGACTCAGAGGCGAGAGTGCTGTCCACTGAGCCACAGCTGACACTAAAAGGAAAACACTCTTTGTTACCCAATTAGATTAATCTTGGACCGTGAGTGAAAGCTTTTTTTTCCAGAACCCCACAATATTTCTGTAATTTTAAAATGAGAATGTTGAAAGAGAATTTTAAAAACACAAAACTTTGTTCAATGCGCCACCGCGATGTTTCTCCTGAGTTTTTACTCGCGGCATTGACCCGGAGATTAATTTGGAACTCCTGGAAGCTCCAGGACAATCCTGAGGGATTGGCAATCCTTCCTCCACCCATAAAATCTGAGGCGATTACATTCAGAAAAAAAAACATGTTGCCTTATAAAATGAGGTCATACATTTGCATTTGAGGCATAGTGAAGAACTCGAAGGAAATAAATATAGCTCGGCCTACTCATGTTGACAGAAGAGAGGGCATGGCTCGACTCTGCTGAAAGACATCTCTTCAATTGCAAACAAAGCTCTTTGCGCAGTCATCAAGCCAGCCTTTGTACAGCACTCGAGGTTCCAACACTGGCTCAGGGCCCAGAACGGGCCAGCAGGGAGGCGTTGGAAGGTGACGCTGCTGTTAAGGGCCTGTGTTCAAGTTAGGCCTCATCCCTCCCCTCCCCGCCCTCAGCTCCTAGTCAACTCCATTCAAACATGGTTTGATTTGTCAGCCGTGACTCAGTGGGCAGCACCCGCACCTCTGAGTCTGAAGGTTATGGGTTTGAGTCCCATTCCAAAGACTTGAGCACAAAAAGCTAGGCCATCACTCCAGTAGAGTGCTGAGGGAGTGCTGCACTGTCGGAGGCGCCGTTAAACCGAGGCCCCGTCTGCTTTCCCAGTTGGACGCAAAAGATCCCATGGCACTATTCAGAGAAAGAGCAGTGGAGTTATCCCTGGTGTCTTGGCCAATATCTATCCTTCAACCAATACATCACTAAAACAGATCATCTGCTGATTATCAGATTGCTGTTTGCAGGAGCTTGTTGTACACAAAGTGCCTGCCACGTTTGCTACATTACAACAATGACGACATTTCAAAAATACTACATTGGCTGTAAATCACTCAAGAAGCTCAACACCATGCAGGGCAAAGCAGCGCCGCTTGATTGACATCCCATCCACCACTTTAAACATTCACTCCCTCCATCACCAGTGCTCCATGGCTGCAGTGTGTACCATCTATAAGATGCACTGTAGCAACCCGCCAAGGCTTCTTCGGCAGCACCTCCCAAACCCGCGACCTCTACCACCTAGAAGGACAAAGGCAGTAGGCGCATGGGAACACCACCACCTCCACGTTCCCCTCCCAGTCACACACCATTCTGACTTGGAAATATATCAGTCGTTCTTTCATCGTCGCTGTGTCAAAATCCTGGAACTCCCTCCCTAACAGCCCTTGGGAGCACTTTCACCACACACAATGCAGTGGTTCAAGAAGGCGGCACCACCACCTTCTCAAGGGCAATTAGGGATGGACAATAAATGCCAGCCTTACCAGCGACGCCAACATCCCAGAAACAAATTTTTTTCAAAAGCGCTTTGGTACGTCCCAAGGTCCCGAAAGGCGCTATGTAAATGCAAGTCTTTCAATTCTTTCTGATAGCATCTGCAGAGTTGCAATCGAGCGTGAATGAGAGTGAGGTTAAAATACTGATCAAACAACTGACTGCAGCACTGTCAGATTTGGAACGAGGGGAGGGGGGGGGGGGGGTTTGACAGGTTTGAGACCCAGCTTCCAACTCGTGCATTAACTCCCCCTCGGCTGAAGATCGGAAAGTTAAGTCAAACAGTCGCGCAGCAGTTTAAACCCTTGCTGCAGGGCTCAAGCTTCAACTGTCAGAAACAAATTAATAATTGCTAAGCACCGAGAACCCAGCCATCTCCAATCTCGACAGCACATTCATCTCAATAGTACAGTCGCTGCACTAAAAAACACACAATAGCACGAGGATTGCTTATCATCGCAATTTTGAAAAGGCGTGCTCGTGTTCTGATAATATGGCCCAGCGGCAAATCCCAGCGTAACCACTTGAACACAGAGCAAGGGAGAAGGGCTGAAACCCTTGCTGTGATCTTTAGAGGGTCAACAGGGCATTTTTTTTAATGAATATTCAATTAACTAAAACATTAATTACTCTGGGTAATTCATAAAGGATGTTTGCAATTGGCTCAGCGCTGCATTAAGCCCAGGATCAAAGCAGGGAACCCTGTACTTAGCATTTGTAGGAGGAGTATAAGCAGATGAGTATCTTGGCCATGGTCAGGGGCAATGTCCCCCCGCGAGCTGCACTGCCTCCTATGCGGCCTGTCTCCCTTGCTGCGCGCTATCTACAATGGAGAAGCCCAGCGAGTGAGTGTATGAACGGTGTGAGCGAGTGAGCAAGGAGAGAGAGGGAGAAAGGGAGGGCACGCGATAGACAGAAATAGTTATCAGTCAGGGAGCTCCGGAGAAGTCTTATCACTTGGTCCTCTCTATGGGGGTGTGTGGACCGTGAAGGGGGGTGGGCTCTGCAGGTACCAGTCACTGGCCAGAGCCTGGTCTAAGAGGTCCTCACTCTCCCTCAGCAGCGTCAGAGTTCCCGATTCCCGCAGCAGACATCGGGACAGCCTATCAAACACTCCGCATCCCATTGGACTGCCGTGGCTTTGTCATACAGCCAAAATAAGGTGCTGGAGTTAATGCCATTGAACGGGCACAAGATAACCTCGCAGTTAGCTGCAGTCACTGAGCACGAGGAGAGGGAAAGCGTGCAAGTGTATCGGACTGTCGACCAGCTCGACAACGCATCACTGAAGTCTCCAGTCGCCCATGTAGAGGGGAGGGGAACTTCTGTCAGAACAAATTGCAATTGTTCAGCTTTACTCCTGTGGGGGGAGGGGGAAGCGGGGAGGGGGGACGAGGAAAATTGCAACCAGCTGGTTGAGCAAGGACGGGGCAACTTCTAAACACCCAGCTGGAAACGGCATTGGGTCAGCCACTTGACACCAGCTGTTGGTGCAGCTTTGAATCTCCCGAGGGGAGGAGAGAAGTTCCATTGTACCGCAGCTCAAAACACAGCTGCTGCTGAAAACATCCAATCTCTGCTGGCCACACTCAAGGATCTGCCTGATCTCCAATGACAGCTCAACAACCACTTGCATTTATATAGCACCTTTATCACAGTGAAATGTCTCAAGGCGCTTCGCACAAGCGATCAAACAAAATTTGACAACGAGCCACCAAAGGAGACATTAGGACAGAGGACCAAAGGCTTGGTCAAAGGTAGGTTTTAAGGAGCATCTTAAAAGGAGGAAAGAGAGGCGGAGAGGTTTAGGGAGGGAATTCCAAAATTTAGGGCCCAAGCAGCTGAAGGCACAGCCACCAATGGTGGAGTGAAGGAAATGGGGTTGCGCAAGAGGACTGAATTGGAGAAACACGAGACGTCGTGGGGTTGCAGGTTGCAGCGATAGAGAGGGGGCGAGGCCATGGAGGGATTTGAACAAGAGGATGAAAATGTTAAAATTGAGGCGTTGCTGGTCTGGGAGCCAATGTAGGTCAGCGAGCACAGAGGGCGATGGGCGCGTGGGACTTGGCATGAGTTAGGACACGGGCAGTGGGGTTTTGGAGGAAGCCGAGGGTGGAAGGTGGAAAGCCAGCCAGGAGAATGTTATCAGTCATCAAGATCTACGGCATGGACCACTTTCCATTCCTTGGGAGCCTATTATCAGCAAGAGCAGCCATTGACGACGAGGTTTAACACCGCCTCCAGTGCGCCAGCGCAGCCTTCAGCCGCCTGAGGAAGAGAGTGTTCGAAGATCAGGCCCTCAAATCTGGCACTAAGCTCATGGTCTACAGGGCTATAGTGGTACCCGCCCTCCTGTATGGCTCAGAGACGTGGACCATATACAGTAGACACCTCAAATCACTGGAGAAATACCACCAGCGATGTCTCCGCAAGATCTTGCAAATCCCCTGGGAGGACAGACGCACCAACGTTAGCGTCCTTGATCAGGCCAACATCCCCAGCGTTGAAGCACAGACCACACTCGACGAGGTCCGTTGGTTGGGCCACATTGTTCGCATGCCTGACACAAGACTCCCAAAGCAAGCGCTCTACTCTGAACTCCTACACGGCAAGCGAGCCCCAGATGGGCAGAGCAAATGTTTCAAGGATACCCTCAAAGCCTCCTTGATAAAATGCAACATCCCCACCAACACATGGGAGTCCCTGGCCAAAGACCTCCCTAAGTGAAGGAAGTGCATCCGGGAGGGCACTGAGCACCTCGAGTCTCATCACCCAGAACATGCAGAAATCAAGCGCAGGCAGCGGAAGGAGCGTGCGGCAAACCAGACTCCCACCCACCCTTTCCTTCAACCACTGTCTGTCCCACCTGTGACAGAGACTGTAATACCCGTATTGGACTGTTCAGTCACCTAAGAACTTGCTTAGAGTGGAAGCAAGTCTTCCTTGATTTTGAGGGACTGCCTATGATGATGATGATAATAGTCGAGTCTGGAGGGAAGAGAAGGCATGGTTGGCAACTCTACTGTCTGCCGAATCCTCCTCTTACACCGAGTACCCCACTGGGCAAAGCTGGCATGGAGTTTATTTTTCCCCAATTGGGGTGAGGGCTATGCCTTCCAAAAATCTACACGGGCAGAGCGCGCGAGCAGGGCCCCACTTACATTATATGATCTCGCCAGTGGGTTCCAAAGTGAAACTTGTCAAGTCTCCCGATTCATCCAGCAGGGAGGTTATGCTTAAATTGTATAATACTTTGGTTAGGCCACAGCTGGAGTACTGCGTGCAGTTCTGGTCGACGTATTATAGGAAGGACGTGATTGCACTAGAGAGGATGCAGAGGAGATTTACTAGGATGCTGCCTGGAATGGAGAATCTTAATTGTGAGGACAGATTGGAGAGGCTGGATTTGTTGTCATTAGAACAGAGGCGGTTGAGAAACTACTTCATTGAGGTGTACAAAATATTGAGCGCCCTGGACATAGTGGATAGTAAGGGCCTATTTCCATTGGTGGAGGGTCTATTACAAGGGTGCATAGTTTTAAGGTGGTTGGTGGAAGGTTTAAGAGGGGATTTGAGGGGGGGCTTCGTTACGCAGAGCTTTGTGGGGATCTGGAACTCACTGCCTGGAAGATCATATCTGGATCTTGGCCAATACCTAGAGAAGCCTCAGGGGAGGTGGGGGCTCCTGGCTGGCCTCCCACTTTCTACCCTACGTAAACTTGAGCTCATTCAAAACTCGGCTGCCCATGTCCTAACTCACACCAAGTCCCGTTCTCCTATCACCCCTGTGCTCACTGACCTACATTGGCTCCTGGTTAAGCAATGCCTTGATTTAGATGTCTGCGCTCCTCAGATTCTGCCCTCTTAAGCATCTCTGAATATAATCGCTCAACCATTGGTGGCCGTGCCTTCTATTGCCTAGGCCTCAAGTTCTGGAGCTCCCTGCCTAAACCTCTCTGCCTCCTTCAAGACGTTCATTAAAACATACCTTTTTGACCAAGCTTTTGGTCATCTGTCCTATTGGCTCCTTATATGGCTCGGTGTCAAATTTTGCGTCTTATAACAGTCCTGTGATGCATTTTATTATGTTAAAGGCACTATATAAATACAAGTTGCTTTTGTTGTTGGAAGGGGACATGGATCCGTGGGCAGACAGAATCTCCCTTTCATAACCTCCCAAAGCTCTTTACAGCCAATGAAGCACTTTTTGAAAAGCTGTCACTGTTGTGATACTAGCTGAGATTCCTCTGCTCTTTTTCAAAATAGTGCTGTGAGATCTTTTACGTCCACCTGAGAGAGCAGGCAGGTTTAATGTCTCATCCGAAAGAGGGCACCTCCTACAGTGCAGCACTCCCTCAGCACTGCACTTGAGTGTTAGCCTGGATTTGCTTGCTCTCGTCTCTGGACTGGGACTTGATTCCACAATCTTCTGACTCCGAGGCCAGAGTGCTACCTACTGAGCCACAGCTGACACTAAAGCAAAAGGTAACCTTTCCATTCCAATACCTGGTTCTCTCCCCTCGGGAGGAAGGTAGTATCTTGCAAAGACCAAACGTTAATGAGAAAGGTGCAATTAAATTTGCGTGACTCCACAATTTTTCTTTTCTTTTCAGAATACAAATTAAAATATCAAGCCCTTGGGAAGAAAGGTTAAAGAAAATAAATGGCGGTACAAGATCTGAATACAATCGAATCAGTCAGTCGCGTCTGTCACTGCCAGATGCGTGTGCGGAGAGCTTAATTTATCTTTTTAATATTCCAGCCCACATCTTGCTCCTCTTAACAGAAGCAACAACTTGCATTTATACAAGCACCTTTAATGTAGGAAAGGACGATTGAAGGGTTGTTAGTTTATTCTTTGCCTGAGTATCTATTCTTCATTATGAACTTAGACAATGGTCAGCTATTTGACTACAGAAGGCACCACAGTCCTGGCCCAATCTGGTCCACAGCGGTCCTCAATTTAGAGTGTGAACACTCCAGACTGGCCTCCCACATTCTACCCTACGTAAACTTGGTGATCCACAATTCGGCAGCCCGTGCCCTAACTCCCATCAAGTCCCAATCACCCATCAGCCCTGCACTCGCTGACCTACATTGGCTCCCGGTTAAGCAATGCCTCGATTTCAAAATTCTCATCCTACTTTACAAATCTCTCCATGGCCTCGCCCCTCCCAATCTTTGTAATTTTCTTCAGCCCCACAACCCCCACCCCGCCAGAGATGTCTGCGTTCCTCTAATTCTGGCCTCTTGAGCATCCCTGATTGTAATCGCTCAACCATTGGTGGCAGTGCCTTAAGCTGCCTGGGCCCCACGCTCTGGAACTCGCTCCCTAAACCTCTCTGCCTCTACCTCTTTCTCCTCCTTCAAGACACTCCTTAAAAGCTGCCTCTTTAACCAAGCTTTTGGTCACCTGTCCTATTATCTCATGTAGCTCGCTGTCAAATTTTGTTTGATATCGCCCCTGTGGGACATTTTACTATAATAGAGGGGCTATATAAATACCAGTTGTTCTTGTTAAATATAGCAAAGTCAAAGGTCAAACAGTTGCACCTAAATGCACCTGTGACATCTCATAGGACCCGACAGCACAGCACAGGAGGTCCATTAAAAGAGCTATCTCATCGCCCTACAATTGCTTTCCTTTTCCAAGTATTTATCCCTTTTGAAAGTTACTGTTGAATCAGCTTCCATCGCCCTTTCAGGCGATAAGTCCTTTCCTGGCCCTCATTTCTCGTTGATAGATTTCGAGTCCCCAAGCCCAGATCAAGGTGTGACACATGCGCAATCTCACGAATTGCCCGCTGTTAACAATGGTTGGTGGGCGCAAGTCTGTGATCAGACCCTGTACAACCTGATCCATCAGGGATTCCAATTCACTTGCTTGAGCCTCTAACAATTCTGCAAACCAGGGGCAACACTGAAATAGTCCATCACTGATAGCCAATGGTTTTCTAGAGTGTCTATTGACACCACTGTGGAGGCGGGGCAAGAGTTACTACAAACGGTCAACAGAATCTATTTAAACAACACACTACAGCAAACGGTCTACAGAGTCCATTTAAATAGCCTCTGCAAACAACAGCAACGAGAAATTGTGTCCGAAACAGGAGCAACTTCTCCCGATAATAGCAGGGTGATTTCTCCAGCAAAATACAGTGAGTGAAGGATAGTTACATAATACAAATGACGTGCGCCAAATCAACCCGTCACTTACAGTAGTGCGGTCTCCAGGCATGATTCAGGGAGAATTACCCAATCATCTCCATTGTGGCTAGCAACAGTGGTATCACTACATGCAGCTAGCTTTCTCACCTCTCCCCTTGCAATTCAATCCCTCCCTCTTGTCCTCCTCCATTTCGTACATGCTACTTTCCCCATTTGAACCACCTTCTCTCATTCCTCTCCAATGCAAACTTGTGCATCTCTCTCCATCCCATCAATACACGAGTACGGTCAGTACCCCTTTGAACTTTCCTCTTGTTCCTTCTCAGCTTCACAATTAAAAATAAATATATAAAGTGTCATCCTTGGCTCAGTGGGTAGCACCCTCGCCGGGGGTCAATAAATCACTAAGACAGATTATCTGCTCATTATCATATTGCTGTTTGCGGGAGCTTGCTATGCACAAATTGTCTGCCGCGTTTCCCACATTACAACAGTGACTACACTTTAAAAAGTACTTCATTGGCTGTAAAGTGCTTTGGGACATCCTGAGGTCGTGGTAGGCGCTGCAGAACTTTAAGGTTTTGGACAAGAAACCAAATAGGCAGCAGTCGATCAAGATTTATTAAGCTTACAGCGTAATATAATAACCAAAAGGCAACCATTGAATGAGAAGCACGTGGCCCTTGGTCTCTGGAATCTCTCGGCCACAGGTGACGTCGTCTTCAGTCTGATTTTTTGCTCTCCCAGCAGTCTTTGTGTGAAGGTATTCTTTGAGCATCGACGTTTTAACATATTTTTTTAAATTAAAGGTTGGGCTTGGCAGTGTCCATATATTTTTTTTTTAAAGCAAAATCACCTTTTTAATTGGTTCTAATGGTCAAAATACCATTGTCACTCAGGCCAGAGGTAGTATCTTGGTCACGCCTGCTTCCAGGAAATTTCCCAAAAACCTTACAGTCCCCGTTATCTTGTTTACAAATTCCTTCAGCTCATTGTAATCCACCTTATTTATGCTTCTTTATCCTGTTAGTTTTGCTACATTGCATTATAATCATTTGACCTTCACTCGCAGCCTGAGCTGGCTTGTTATCTGAGCTTAGTCTCAACTGCTTTTGCGTATATTTGATCAGCCTCTAACATTCCCACGCCCATAGAGAATCATGGGTAAGATTAGTTTGGTCAATGACTACAAATGAACATATATATATATAAAATATATATATATATGAATCTCTAATACTAGTCTTTCGCACAGCGCTACATAAATGCAAGTCTTTGTAAAAGAAGAACTGCACCTTCCCGCCTGCCGTAGAACTTCTCCCAAGGTCGAGGGTCAACCCTTGACTGATTGTGTCCGAAATACATTTTGTGGTTCAGATGCTGAGTCAGGTTCATACCAGAGGAGAAATTAAACATGCAGCCTGGCTGGAAACAGTGTGAATATCCTAATAATGCTGGAAGTGCAGTAGGTCAGCCAATATTCTGTGGAGAGAGAGAGAGAGAGTTTATGATTCAGGTCAGTGACCCTTCGTCAGAACCCAATACGGTCATAGATGTGACACGTTAGCTTTGCTTCTCTCTCCACAGATGCTGCCTGACCTGCTGAGCGTTTTCAGCATTTTATGATTACATTTCAGATCAGTGGCTCAGTGGGTAGCACTCGATCTCTTGCCTCTGAATCAGAAGGTTGTGGGTTCAAGTCCCACTCCAGGGATTTGAGCACAAAGATCTAGGCTGACACTCCAGTGCAGTGCTGAGGGAGCACTGCACTGTCGGATGTGCCGTCTTTCGGATGACATATTAAAACGAGGCCCCGTCTGCTCTCAGGTGGATGTAAAAGATCCCACTGCATTATTTTGAAGAGGAGCAGGGGAGTTATTCCCGGTGTCCTGGCCAATATTTATCCTTCAATCAACATCACTATAGCAGATCATCTGGTCATTATCACATTGCTGTTTGTGGGAGCTTGCTGTGCGCAAATTGGCTGCTGCATTTCCTACATTACAACACTGACTAAAAAAAAAAATTTTTTTTTCAATTGTAAAGTACTTCATTGGCTGTGAAGCGCTTTGGGACGTCCTGAGGTCATGAAAGGCGCTGGATGTATAAAATGCAAGTTTTTTTCTTTCATGTGCGTGTTAGTGCGGAAACCCTGCTCTTGTGTAGACCCAGACTGCGATGTACAGAACTCTGTTCGGATTAGATAGTAACAAGGCACTGGAGCGAGATCACTCACTTGGCAGCGAGCAGAGCCCCCCCAAGTTTGGATCGAATGGCATTAGTATCCTTGCGGGATTGAGCTTCTGCCCGAGGCAGGAATAAGCACCTCAATCTGGCCTGGGTGTCCCTGCCGCAAGAATTGGTTGCATCATGGGCCACACCATGTGCCAAGCAGATGGTAGCGGTTGTCATCGGCTTCATATGGAAAGACTTGCATTTATATAGCACCTTTCATGACCACCAGATGTCTCAAAGCGCTTTACAGCCAATGAAGTACTTTTACTTTTGGAGTGTAGTTACTGTTGTAATGTGGAAAATGTGGCAGCCAACTTGCGCACAGCAAGCTCCCACAAACAGCAATGTGATCATGACCAGATAATCTGCTTTTAGTGATGCTGATTTTGGGATAAATATTGGCCAGGACACTGGGGGCAACTTCCCTGCTCTTCTGCGAAATAGTGCCATAGGATCTTTTATGTCTACCCAAGAGAGCTGACGGGGCCTCGGTTTAACGTCTCATCAAAAACACAGCACCTCCAACACTGCAGCACTCCCTCAGCACTGCACTGTGAGTGTCGTCCTAGATTTACATGCTCAAGTCCCTGGAGCGGAACTCGAACCCACAACCTTCTGACTCAGAAGCAAGTGTGCTGCCCACTGAGCCACAGCTGACAATAAAATACAACTTGCCAAACTCAAGCCATTGGAACCATGGCTCCATGCAGCTGTCTGGATTTTGTAATTCGAGTTTCTGATCCTAACAAGACAGAGATTTTGACAAGATACATTTGGGTTTCTTTCTCCTCGTATCTTTTTTGAAACCAGAGCTCGAGAAAATCATCATGTTGCCTTCCGAGAGCGTCCAGCAAGGGTCAACGAGCCGCATTGTTCAATTAAGTTAGACCACTGCTGGAGTCTCTCCCATGGGGGAAGACTGCATCAGTTCTTTCTTGCCATGGGACTGAAAAAGGAAACAACTTGCATTGATATAGCCTCTTTGCACAACCTCAGGACGTCCCAAAACACTTTACAGCCAATGATCACTTCAAAAAAAAAGTGTAGTCACTGTTGCAATGTAGGAAATGCAGCAGCTAATTTGCACACAGCAAGCTCCCACAAACAGCAATCATCTATGTTTCAGGTGTCGGTCGAGGAAAAAATATTGACCCCAGGACACCGAGGATAACTCCCTGCTCTTCTTCAAAATAGTGCCATGGGATCTTTTCCGCCGACCTGAGGGGGGGCCTCAGTTTAACATTCTGTCTGAAAGATGGCATCTCAGACAGAGCAGCGCTCCCTCAGAACCGTCCCTCCGACAGTGCAGCATTCCCGCAGTACCGCCCCTCCGACAGCGCGGCGCTCCCTTAGTACCGCCCCTCCAACAGTACGGCACTCCCTCAGTACTGCCCCTCCGACAGTACGGCGCTCCCGCAGTACCACCCCTCCAACAGCATGGTGCTCCCTCAGTACTGCCCCTCCGACAGTACGGCACTCCCTCAGTAATGCCCCTCCGACAGCGCGGCGCTCCCTCAGTACCACCCCTCCGACAGTGCAGCGCTCCCTCAGTACGGCACTCCCTCAGTACTGCCCCTCCGACAGCGCGGCGCTCCCTCAGTACTGCTCCTCCGACAATACAGCGCTCCCCTCAGTACTGCCCCTCCGACAATACAGCACTCCCCTCAGTACTGCACTGGCAATATCTGCCGAGATTTTTGTGCTCAAGTCTCTGGAGTGGAACTTGAACTCACAACCTCCTGACACCGAGGTGAGGGTGCTACCCAATGAGCGATAATAATACAGGTGCCACGCATCTCCCTCCGTATAATCGGGGCTAAACGCAGGGGTGGGAGTGAACATTTCCAGCCCTGAGCCGTAACCGGCAATCCCCCCACTAACCCAGAAAAATGTACTGATGTGTAGATACGAGATAAGGAGCGGATCGAACACAGTTGTGATGCCCCCACAGTGGAATAGCTACCTTGACGAAAGGCTCCCGGTTTTGGGGGGGGGGGGGGAGAAAGCAGTAGTGTGCAAAATTATCAGACGCTGCCTGCAAATTGAGATGGAGGGGTTTCTTTTCTTAAAAAAGGACTGGCGTGGGTCAGAAGGAGTTAAACCCATTCTCAATCGCCCACTATTCATTTTCAAAGCCACCACCAGCACGCTGACAGTTCTATTTTCCTCTCGTTCCCCATTAAGCCACAGGGACATCAGTGCGTCTGGGCCTGTCAAAAGGCCAGACAGACGCCTCAGCACCCACCTGAAGCCAGCCATCGAACCTTTCCTGGATAAGCAAGGGGCAGGGGGATGGGTGGGGTGGGGCGGGGGGCCTCTCCGCAGGCCATAGCTAAAACAATTATTGGGAAAAAAATTAAATAACTTACGAGATTACAAGCACTTTAGCCTTGTGGCTATCAGGCAGAGCGGTCTGAAAATATCTGCTGAGCCAGTTCATCCTGTTGTAAGAAGAAGCCCATAATTCAAGGATATATTTTGTCTGTCTGCACAGATATGTTTGCTGGTAAAAGGTATCACCAGATGACTGGAGGTAAATAATACCAGTTAATCCTATGTTGCTACCATTCGCAGTCTGATCTGTTCGGTATACATATTTTTTTGAAAGCCAAATCTACATGCACTATGCTAAAATGGTGCTGTATAAGCACATTCCTGTATCCTGAAAAAAACCTTGATCTAAGCATCTTTTACCTCTCCATTTCTTCCTGTATTCTGATGCTGCACTTTTCAGCCTGGCTTCAAAACAGGACAGTACCTAATCAACTGGTGGAGGAGGAGAGGCCTCAGCTGGGGGGGGGCGGCAGGGAGGGGGTGCGGTCTGTGTCCAATCCAGCAGTGGGGGGTGGGGGGGGGGGGGGGTGCAGTCCGTGTCCAATTCTGGGAACCACTCTAAGAAGGATGTCAAGGCCTTGGTGAAGGGACATTGTCAGCCATGGCTCAGTGGGAGCACCCTCGCCTCGGAGTCAGAAGGTCGTAGGCTCGTAAGTCCCACTGGAGACTTGAGCACAAAATCGAGGTGGACGCTCCCAGAGCCAGTACTGAGAGAGCGCAGCACTGTCTGAAGGACCATCTTTCGGACAAGACGTTAAACCGAAACCTTGTCTGCTCTCTCTGACTCAAACTAGACGTGATCTGAACCAGGACGAAAGCACCAGACATTCGCTGTCGCCGGGGCCAGGAGATAAGGGCTTGATGGCTCAGGTATCAGCTGTGCCTCAGTGGGCAGCACCCTCGCCTCGGAGTCAGCACAGAAATCTAGGCCGACACACCCAGTATGATACTGAGGAAGTGCTGCACTGTCGGAGGTGCCGTCTTTCAGATCAGATGTTAACCCGGTGTCCTGGGGCCAATATTTAGCCCTCAATCAACAGCACTAAAAAACAGATGATCTGGTTTGTGGGAGCTGGTTGTGTGTAAATTGTCTGCCACCTTTCCTACATTACTTTAGTGACCATACTTAAAAAAAAAAAGATACTTTGTTGGCTATTAAGCGCTTTGGGACGTCCGGAGGTTGTGAAAGGGGTGATATTTCGTTCCTTTTCCCTAAAACGGCCTTTTTCCACCTCCGTAACGTCGTCCACTGCCTCAACTCTTCTGCTACTGAAACCCTCATTCATGCCTTTGTTACCTCTAGACTTGACTATTCCAATGCATTCGTGGTTGGCCTCCCACATTCTACCCTACGTAAAGTTGAGGTTATCCAAAACTCAGCAGCCCGTGTCCTAAGTCACGATCACCCATCACCCCTGTGCTATCTGACC
Source organism: Pristiophorus japonicus (assembly GCF_044704955.1). Classification (NCBI taxonomy): domain Eukaryota; kingdom Metazoa; phylum Chordata; class Chondrichthyes; family Pristiophoridae; genus Pristiophorus; species Pristiophorus japonicus. The sequence continues at coordinate 77,816,058 of NC_091988.1, read as the reverse complement.
ACAAGCTTTAAGTGAATCTCGACTCCAAGGGAGCCCAAGAAGATCCTCCTTTAAGACGCCCGTTAAAACCTACCGTTTTAAATAAGCTTTTGGTCATCTGCCTTAATTTCTTCTTTTGTGGCTCGGTGTCAAATGTATCTGATTGTCTGTAACACTGTTGTGAATGAAGCACCTTGGGACGTTTTACTACGTTAAAGGTGCCATATAAATAAAAGTTATTATTTTTTATTTGATGTGTGCTTCTGGGAGACCAGAAAAAGAGAGAGTTGAGGTTAGGGTGGCGAACAGAACATTGTTTAATTCTTTTATATAAATTCCAGCTGCATGGGCGGTGAGTGCGCTGGGAGGGATGGGGGGGGCGGGGCAGGGAAGAGAGGGTGAGGGAAATGCAGAGCACACAAATGGTGCGAGCAATCTTGCACTGGAGAAGTGTTGTATGGTCGGAGTGCAATGGGCCATTTTAGAGTGGGAGGCGTTGGCAGACGTTGCGTTCTGGCGACATTTAGCAGCTGGGTCTGCAGGTGCTCCGCTCCATCAACATTAACCCACGGGGTCGAGGCGGGGGGTTGTGTGCAGCAGGCTGACATTACAACAATTGCATGCCCACCCGAGGCGCGGTATTCAACCTTTCCGAGGTAATTGCAGAGCCCAAGGCCCGTGCGAGGCCACAAAAAAAATCTGTAGAACCAGTTGGGCGTAATTGGTTTTTTTTCTCCCCGCATTGCTTTATGTCTAAAGTGGCTCAATTTGTCAAAGCTGCCTGATTTACACACACACACACACACACACACAAAAGACTGGGGTCGCTGGAGCGGGAGACCGAGCTGCAACCACATCCCTCCCTCCCTCCAGGGACAAATTACAAGAGCTGCACTCACAAAGCTTCTTGATGCCACCCAACGTTGCAAGGGTTCCGACACTGAATGAGCTTGGACAAGTCATCACATGGAGGGGGCATGGCCCCCACACAGGACAGGGAGGCTCAGGCAGCAAATGGAAAGAAATGCCATGTTGGCGCATGAGGGAGGCACTCGTGAGCGGTTCGGGAGCCTCAGTAGTGTTCAGTCACAGCTGAGACCCAACCTAACCAGAGCTATACATAAGAACAATAAGAACATAAGGAGACGACCATTTGGGGCCGCCCCCCACCCCCCGCCCCGAGATGTCTGTGCTCCTCTAATTCTGGCCTCTTGAGCATCCCTGATTATAATCGCTCAACCATTGGTGGCCGTGCCTTCTGTTGCCTGGGCCCCAAGCTCTGGAATTCCCTGCCTAAACCTCTCCACCCCTCCGTGCTCCATCAGGACACTCCTTAAACCTTCCTCTTTGACCAAGCTTTTGGTCACCTGCGCTAATTTCTCTTTATGCGGCTCGGTGTCAAATTTTTGTCTAATAATGCTCCTGTGAAGCGCCTTGGGGCTCGTGGAGGAATCTAGAACTAGGCAGCATAGTTTCAGAATAAGGGGCCACCCATTTAAAACGGAGATGAGGAGGAATTTCTTCCCTCAGAGGATCGTGAATCTGTGGAATTCTCTACCCCAGAGAGCTCTGGAGGCTGGGTCCTTGAATATATTTAAGGTGGAGATAGACAGAGATTTGAGCGATAAGGGAGTGAAGGGTTATGGGGAGCGGGCAGGGAAGTGGAGGTGAGGCCAAGATTAGATCAGCCAAAATCTTATTGAATGGCGGAGCAGGCTTGAGGGGCCAAATGGTCGACACCTGCTCCTATTTCTTATGTTCTTAAAGCCAGGTTCCAATTACTCAGTTTGAAGGTGTAATGTATTTGTTTCATGGGTTCTTTGCTAAGAACAACTGGTTAGTTTATTAACAAAGGTTTAACAATCACACTACACATGACCAGTTCATCCACTAGGCTCACAACTGCATATCGCATCATGGATGACCTAGACCCAAGTGACTGGGGTTTTATTGAGGCTTGTGAACATCACGTGATTTTTTAAGCCACTCACAATGCAACAGCTCTACAACTATTTTAGTTGAAGACAATTAAATCAAGTGCCCCCTGATTAAAGGGCGGGGATACACCAAAGACTTTCAAACAAGTGCCCCCTTGTGTTTTTTTTTTTTGAGGGCACTAAAACACAAATTATACAAGTGCCCCCTGGCTAAACAGGGGGGGGGGGGGGGGTGTCACTAAAAACAGAACAATAAACAGATTAAACTTCAGACCAAACATTAAATTAAAATTTGGTTGTCGGGGGTGATGATGCACTCCAGTCCCTCCGGTGCCCACCTCTCATGGAAAGCCGCGAGTGTACCGGTAGACACCGCGTGCTCCATCTCCAGGGACACCCTGGCTTGGATGTAACCACGGAAGAGAGGCAGGCAGACGGGCTGAATGACTCCCTTGACCGCCCGCTGCCTGGACCGGCTGATGGCCCCCTTGGACATGCCCAGGAGTTCTACGAGGAGGCCTTCCAACCTGCCCACTCCCCTCCATACAGGGTGCCCAAAGATCAGGAGTGTGGGACTGAAGTGCAACCAGAATTTGAGCAGCCCCTTCAAATAATGGAACAGGGGCTGCAACCTCGTACATTCGATAAAAACATGGAACACGGACTCTTTCAGACTACAGAAATTGCAGGCGGCCTGGGAGCCCGTGAACCGACTTAAAAACTTATTGCATGGGACTGCTCCGTGCACCACCCTCCAGGCCAAGTCCCCAATAAATAGAGGGAGGACTCCCACGTAGAGTGCACTCCAACGGGGATCCCCGCCTCTTCCGGACGGCAAGATGGTATGCTATGGCATGTCCGGACGACAGACGAGGATGGCAAGGTAGAGTGTGTACAGGAGCAGCCCGTACAGGAAACCCCTCCGCGCAGAACTGAAAGGCACGGAGGGGATTTCCCCGAGGCGGCTCAAGTTGTGACGCGCCGGCTTCCGAGGGCGGTTTCGGGGCTTGGCGCCGATGAGGAATTTCATCCGGATGGGGGTCAGTTCGGACGGGATCAACCCACGTGCTTGAGCCTCCTCGACACATCCAACGGAGTCAGGGTCCAGCGCTGTTTTTAACGACTCGATGGCATTGGCCGCGCGCCGGACGTCAGCCCAGTTTAGGCGCCGTGCCAACACGTCTGGCGCCATCCAGCCCGCTCCTCCACATCAAGCAGGTCCCTGACCCTGGTCACCTCGCCAGCCACAGCCCTCTCGTCCGCCTGCCACCTAAAACCTCGGTCGTGGACGTACGGATTCCCGAGCAGCGGCTCCTGCAGGACAGGGGAGAGCTGCGCTTGGCGACGACTTTGTTTCAGACCCTGCTGAGTTCCTGGTAAAAGACAGGCAGCCCCTGGACGGCAGTCCTGATGCCTCCCAGGCTCACAAACAGGAGCTGCGTGTCGCAATTAAGGCTGTACTGCTGGCGGAAGAAATACATTGTCAGCGCACGCCACCTCGGAGGGGGCTCGACGTAAAGGTATCACTGCAGGTTTTGAAGACGGAAAGTTGCATACTGGGTGCTAACGTACACCAACGACTGACCACAACTCCCTAAGCGGGAGACTCAAGACCGTGGCAGAGACCCAGTGCTTCCTGTTGTTCCAGAAGAAGCCCACCAGCTTCTTCTGTATCTTGGCGACAAACGCAGGGGGAGGGGTCAAAATGACCAGCCGGTACCACAGCAAAGCGGCCACCAGCTGGTTTATGACTAGCGCTCGACCCCTGTAGGACAGCACTCGGAGCAGTCCTGTCCAGCGCCCTAGGCGAGCGGCAACCTTGGCCTCCAGCTCTTGCCAGTTTGCCGGCCAGGCTTCCTAGTCGGGGCTTAGGTAAGACTCCCAGATAGAGGAGATGGGTCATGCTCCAGGCAAAAGGCCTGAGCTCCTCCGGCAGGGAGTCCACCCGCCACTGACCCACCAGGAGTCCGGAACATTTCTCCCAGTTGATTCTGGCGGAGGATGCGGCCGAGTAAATCTCCTGGCACTCACGCATCCTCCGCAGGTCAACGGGATCCTCTACCGCGAGGAGCACGTCATCGGCGTAAGCCGAGAGGACGATCTCCACGCCCGGCTCTTGCAGAGCCAGTCCCGTCAACCTCGTCCGCAAGAGGCGCAGGAAAGGCTCCACGCAGATGGCATATAACTGGCATGGGGCATCCCTGGCACAGCCCGCTCTCAAAGCGAAGGGGCGCCATCAAAGACCTGTTAACCTTAATCAGACACTCCGCGGCGGCGTACAAAAGTCGTCCAGGCAACAAAATGCGTCCCGAACCCGAAAGCGCACAGAGTTCCAAACAGATACTTGTGATCCACCCTGTCGAACGCCTTCTCCTGGTCTAGGGAAAGGAAGGCGACCGGCAGACCAGCCTCCTCTACAAAACTGTAAGCATACTCACAGGTGCATACATTACAGAAGGGAAGACAAATTTTCTTGAAAATGTTCAACACCTTGCACTGATTTATTTTTCAAATTTTATTTCCTCCTTTTCCAGAGGCGAAGCTTCCAGTTGCCTGCCAAAGAGGGGCTTAGGTGATGGAATTATGGAGGAAGGATAACAAGTCTACACGGTTTAATTGTTGAACTGGAATGAGGCGCAGTGGAGAAAGAGAAATAATAACTCCAGCCAGTGCGGGAATGTCACAGCCTGCGAATGCCGATAATTGGTCGTAAGCACTGGTTAAGAGCGGAATTTATTAAAAGGGTTACCCTCCCCCACCCCTCCCCCGACCATTTGGCATGGCCCAAACGTGTGACATTAACCTTTGTTTGCGAGTTTAAAATACTCCCACAATCTGATTACAGCAGGATTTTATGGGCAATTAGTCACATCCACACAAAACCAGACAGGAAAGGGGGTGCCCCATTAACGTGGGCTGATTATTTACACGCTTGCTCTCCAATAACACCAAGATTGGGATTAATATCCACTCTTACCTTAGGATTCAGTGTTAGGGCCGCTAATGTTCAGAATTTCCTGACATGACCTCGGAAATTCGATGCAAAGTGGTCAGATTCGCAATAGATTCCAAACTAAGAGGGAATGTAGTAACAGGAGGCTATCCAGCCCCTCGAGCCTGTTCCGCTATTCAATGGGATCATGGCTGATCAGTATCTTAATCCTGTCTACCCGCCTTGGTTTCGTAACCCTTTAACCTAACAAATTTCAACAATCTCAGTTTTGAAATTTTCAATTGCGCTCTCAGCCTCAACAACCTTTTAGAGCGGGGAGAGAGTTCCCGATTTCCACTGCCCTTCGTGTGAAGAAGTGCTTCCTGACGTCACCCCGAAACGGCCTGGCTTTAATTTTAAGGTTGTACCTCCTTGTTCTGAACTCGGCCACCCCCGTTACCACGCCCACCAACACAGAGGGGCAAATTCAATTAGAACAAGTAGCTCAGAAATTGCAGAATGGGTTGTACAAGATGTACAAGAGGGCAGACAAATACAATAAGCTACAGTGCAGCCCAGACAGGTGCTGTTCTCACTCAAACATCCAAACACGCGCATTTCCACAACAGGCCACAGGATAATGGGCAGGAAAGAAAGAAAGACTTGCATTTCTATAGCGCCTTTCACGATCACCAGACATCTCAAAGCGCTTTACAGCCAATGAAGTACTTTTGGAATGTAGTAACTGCTGTAATGTGGGAAACGCGGCAGCCAATTTGCGCACAGCAAGCTCCCACAAACAGCAATGGGATAATGATCAGATAATCTGTCTTAGTGATGTTGATTGAGGGATAACACTGGGGATAACTCCCCTGCTCCTTGAAATAGTGCCATGGGATCTTTGATGTCGACCTGAAGGGGCAGACAGGACCTCTGTTTAACGTTTCATCCAAAAGATGGCACCTCCGACAGTGTAGCATTCCCTCAGCACTGCACTGTCAGCCTAGATTTATGTGCTCAAGAACCCACAACCTTCTGACTCAGAGGCGAGTGAGTGCTCCCCACTGAGCCTCAGCTGACACTGGGAGCAGGAACCCTGGCCGATTATCACCCTTCCCTCACTCAGGAGCATTAAAATCACTCTGAGCGTCCCTGCCTTTGCTCAGCTGTGACCAAGAATAGCGACCAATAGCTGCTATCCTTTCGGGTGGGGGAGATGGGGAGGATGCGGGGGATCATAACCAGCAGGCCACCAGAGGGAGCTCTCCACGTTCGTCCTCGTGCAAAGGCCCCAGGGATTCCTGGTGTCGAAATTCCGCACCGACACGGAGCAGATTACACATGACAAACCTCGGCTGCTCCTGCGACCCTGAAGATTATTGTTTCTCCCCACGTTCCAAGATTATCATAAAGGGTTGGCCTCTAACAGAGAGCCCGCTGATTAAATAGGAGCTTCAACCAGCTGGGCATGACACGCATCAAGACAAATGTGCCGAGGGTTGAATTACAATCGCTTCTATCCTTTGACTTGTGACTTGGTTTATGGCACGCTCATTAATGGAATGGCCATCAATAAATATACCGTGTCTAGGGATCGTTTTTTGCGGATGTGTTGATGTGAGCGTGGGGGTGGGGGAAGGATCTGAGATATTTTCAGGGGCTCACAGAAACACACACAGCCTTAAGATGGCAGAACATACCGGAGTTCACCAGTCAGGTGACCTGTTCCCTTTCTTATAATCAGTACTGGCTGCAGTGCCACAGGAATCCACAGGTGGAGCTATATATATTATAATTACTTCTTCATTAAGGAGGGAGAAGTGTAACAAAATAATCATCACACATAACTTGCATGGTTATAGGTAACAAAAGATATGAACTTATTTTGCCACATTTACAAATCGAGCAGAACCACTTGTTTTTTGTTTCAAAGAGGATACCGTCGCTTTTGAACAGAACCTTCCAAACATGGTGCCGAATTTAAACTCATTCGGGGCTGATCCCGAGGAAAGTTTTCCTCCAAGGGATGCTCTTTATTTCCATTTGAACTCTAACTTCAGACTGTTTGTCTGCCTGACTTGGACTCAGACTTAAATTCTGACTTTCTCTTGGATTTGTTTCCAGTACATTGGATGTAGGATATGCTACTGGTGTATCAAAACTATATGAGTCAGAAATAATTGAATCATTCCCACCTTCAACTACTTTCACTTCTGTAGGTAAAATATGATCAATGTGAACAAACCTAACCTGTCCATGATCAAACATCTTTACCAAATATGTGAGAGCACCACACATCTTCACCACTCTTCCTAGTAACCACTTTAACCATTTATGGTGATGGTTCTTCACTCTCACCTTCTGATTTAATTTCACACTTCTCTCTTTTACTCTACCTCTATCATGATTCTCTTTCTGTCTTAATTGTGTTTCTTATACGGAATGTGCCAAGTTTGGTTTTAACAATGAGAATCTGGTTCATGGCTGTCGTTTGAGTAACAACTCTGCTGGTGTTCTACCAGTAGTTGTGTGAGGAGTATTACGATATGTAATTAGAAAATTAGCCAATTTGTGGTCCAATGACAATTGTCGTTTCTTTGGATGTGGATCCAATATCTGTTTGATGAGAGCACATTTCACAATTTGTACAGTGCACTCTGCTGCACCATTTGAAGCAGAGTGGTATGGTGGAACCTTGGCATGTTTCACACCATTTTTGCTCGCGAACTGTGCAAATTCTTCTGAATGAAATTGTGATCCATTATAAAGAAACAATTTCTTCTGGGAGGCCAAATGAAGAAAATAAACTTTGCAAAATGTCTTATGTTTTACTTGTTATCTTTCACATTGGAAACACCTCGACCCACTTCGAATGGCTATCAATCACAATGAACAATTGTTGTCCTTCTAACTCAGCAAAATTGATATGTAGCCTTTGCCACACTCTGGGAGGCCATTTCCATGGCTGTAACGGTACTGATGGTGGGTTCTTGCTTACCGATTGACATGTCGTACACTGACTGACGATGTAGTCTATATCTTTATCAAGACCTGCGTGCAAAACTCTTGGTCAAGCACATTACCAGGTGCTGGTCATGGAGGTCTCCTAATAATTTGGACCTGAATTTATTTGGTATAACCACTCTTGCATCCCACGTGATACAATCTTTATTGACTGATCATTCATTCCTATGAATGAAGAATGGATGAATATCTTTGCCCGTTACCTGGTTTGGCCAGCTATTTGCAATATAATCATACACCATTGACATAACTGGTTTGGTTGCTCTACCAATCTCTTCAGCTGTGACTGGCAGTTCATCAATATATGAAAAATAGAACACTCTTCCCTATCGGGTGTAACTTGTGATGGGGAAGGCAATCTAGTCATAGCATCAGCACTACTGTGATCAGCTGATCGTCTGTATTCAATATCATATGTATGTGCTGACAAAATCAAAGCCCATCTCTGCATTCAGGCTGCAGCTAATGTTGGAACTGGGGACTTTGGATGAAGGATTGCTGTCAGGGGCTTATGGTCCGTAACGATAGTAAACTTATGACCATACAAGTATTTGTGGAACTTCTCGACCCCAAAATTTAATGCCAGCTTCCCTTTCAATTTGCGCATAATTACACTCACTGGCACTGAGAGTGCGTGAAACAAAAGCAATTAGTCTCTCCTCCCCACCACGTAGTACATGAGAGATCACTGCCCCAACTTCATACGGAGAGGCATCACATGCTAGCTTGATCTCCTTAGATACGTCATAGTGAGCCATCATGCTGCTCTCTACCAATTTGCTTTTACACTCCTTGAATGGTGTATCGCATTCTTCTGACCACTTCCAATGGACCTGTTTTTTCAATAGTTCATTCATGTAATATTGTAGCCAAATTTGGTAGGAATTGCCCATAATAGTTCAAAAGACTCAAAAATGATTGAAGTTTCGTGACATTCTTCGGAGTGGATGCATTTCTGATTGCATCCAGCTTTCCCTTGGTTGGATGTAAACCATGTTTGTCTACTCTGTACCCCAAGTACTCCACTGAGTTTTGAAATAACTCAAACTTGCGAGCAGACACTCGTACTCTGCTTCTCTAGCCGTTTGAGGACTTCATTCAATATGTTACTATGAATTTGCCTATTTGGTGCTGAAATTAGTATATCATCTAAATACCATACTACCCCTTCAATACCTTGCAAAATCTGGTTCATCACCCCTTGGAATATGGCAGGGGTGGAAGACACTCCAAATGGTAGCCTATTAAATTGATATAGGCCTAGATGAGTATTTATAGTCAAGCATGACTTGGACTCATCTAGTTCAAGCTGTAAGTAGGCATTCATAAGATCCAACTTTGAGAAGATCTGACCACCTGTCAGTATTGTTAACAAATCTTCTGCATTTGGCAATGTATTGGGGACATTACCCTCTATAACCTGGTTTACGGTTACTTTATAATCACCACACAATCTTACCTTACCATCGGACTTCGGTACAACAACAATGGGTGTAGCCCAATTACATAGATCTATCTTAGAAATAATGTTCTCAATCTTTAGTCTTTTGAGTTCTTGCTCAACTTTCTCCTCGAGTGCATATGGTATGGAACGTGGCTTGCAGTAAACCGATCAAGCATCCTTCTGTACCCTGACACTCGCCTTGAAGCCTTGGATTAGACTGTCTGTCTCGCAGAACACCTTCGGATAATTCTTGATGCAAATCTCATTTCAACACGAAAAATCTCACTCCAATCCAGCTTCAGTCATCCCAACCAATTTCTTCCTCGTAAGGCAGGCTTGTCTCCTGCCACTACTAATAGAGGAAAGCTCTGAACTTGATCCTTGTATTTCACTGGTACAGTGATACGACCTATCACAGGAATGTTCTCTCCCGAGTAGCCTCGCAGCTCTATCTTGGATTTCTCCAATGGGAAATCATGCAATTTGTCGAGGTATAGCAACTCCAGTATTACACTCACGGATGAACCAGTGTCGATTTCCATGAGTATCTTAGTTCCTGCAACAACTATGTGGGTTATGATACTTTTCGAATCGCTGATAGCTAATCTCATGCTCCTGATGTTTAGCTCTAAAATCTCCTCGTCCTGTTTTTCTTCCATGCTATGTAGTAGCTGGGGATTTCTACTCATAGCTTTGAAAGCTGGTTTACCTTTCAGTCGGCATGTCTTCGCAAGATGCCCAGTTTTCCTGCAGAAGAAACACTCTGCCTTCACATATGGACAACTTTGAGCAATGTGTTGTCCCAGGCACCGATAGCAGGACTTCAATGCTCTGTTACCTTTGCCAGTTTCTGAGACTTTGGGGCCCAACTGCCTTTTACTTTTAACCTGCAGGCGATTCACCTCGGTTGTCCGATGACTGAAAATAGTATGAAATTCTCGGGAATATTGGTCGGCCATGTTCATTGACATAGCTGTCTGACAAGCTAAATCAAAAGTCAAATTAGGAGTTGTCAATAACTTTCTTCTGATCGCATCATTTTTCATCCCACAAAGCGTTCACGCAATGCTCGGTCCTGAAAGTTTCCAAAATTACAGCGAATAGATAGCTTTTTTAATGCTACATTGTACTTACTGATATTTTCTTTGGTTAACTGATCTCGTATTCCGAAATGATAACTTTCAGCAATTTCCAGGGGCTCAGGGCTATAGTCTTGTCTGCTTAAGAGTCGTGTCCTTTGGCTTGCCAGGCACAAGCACATTTTTCAAGGTTTCAGACACCTCAGGCCCTGCTTCACTTAAGAAAATAGCCCTTTGTTATTCCAACACCACCTGGTTATGGTTTTCATCATTGGGGACTTCGATGATATTATTTGCGGTGAAAAACATTTCTAGCCGCTCCACATACGCTCTGAAACTTTTACGATCGCGTTGATACTCCCCAAACGCTCTATTATTCCTATAGGCGCAGCCATCTAGACTCTGGCAGTTCAAACAAGTGTGCTTGTAATTTTACCTCGGATTTGTAGCTGTTAATCAAAACAGAGAAGCTCTCAAAGTCTCTCTGTCTGCTGGCTGAATCCTGCACCAACAAAAATTTCAGCTTTTTTTCCCCGATAATCCCATCCTCATATTTTCAGGGGCTCACAGAAATACACAGCCTTAAGATGGCAGAACAGACTGCAACTCACCAGTCAGGTGACCTGTTCCCTTTATTATAAAACAGCACTAGCTGCAGTGCCACAGGTGGAGCTATATATATTACAGGATCCTACAATGCAAGGCTCGTGGGTTTAATACAGACAACAGGATCAAATCTACTTCCACGTCCTGTCACTGGGGGGGGAGGGGGGCTTACCTCTGACATGTTGACTCGACCCTCCTGAAAGGAGCAGTCCGCAGCGTTCTGAGTACAGACGTGTCGGTATTTACACCAGTGGCAGGGGAAGGAACCGTCGACACACGAGAGACAACTGGAAGAGAGGGGAAAGAGAGATCAGTAAACGGAGAGGTACAGGGGGAAAGAGCCAAGCTAAAAACCACATACGCACTCTCCATCCCGACTCGGGTCTAAAGTGAGTTACATCGAATGTACCGCTCAGTAAACAGGCCATTCGGCCCAACTGATCCGCGCCGTGTTTATGCTCCACACGAGCCTCCTCCCGCCCGTCTTCCTCACCCTATCATTTTTAATTGAGTTGCCCCTTTGGAGAGTGTAGTGCAATAGAAAAATCCAGGACACCTACATTAGCTTTCGGTTAAGCAACACCTCGATTTCAAAATCCTCTTCCTTATTTTCAAATCCCTCCATGGCCTCACCCTTCCCTATCTCTGTTATCTCCTCCAGCCACCTACCATCCCCCCACTCCTCACCGCAATGTCTGCGCTCCTATAATTCTGCACTCTTGAGCATCTGATTATAATCGCCCCACCATTGGTGGCTGTGCTTTCTGTTGCCTGGGCCCCAAGCTCTGGAACTCCCTGCCTAAACCTCTCCACCTCTCTATCTCAACCAACATCACTGAAACAGATTACCTGGTCATTATCACATTAGTGGGAGCTTGCTGTGCACAAATTGGCTGCTGCGTTTCCTACATTACAGCGGGGGCTACAGTTCGAAAAATATTTCATTAGCTGTAAAGCGCTTGGGAAGTCCTGAGGTCGTGAAAGGTGTTTTGTATTTGCAAGTTCTATCCATCTAACTTGAGAAGAGGAAATTAGAGGGGTGGGGGGCCCCAACACTTCTGTTTTGATATAGAACTTCAGGGAGCGGGTCCGTGGAGCAGAACTCCATGGGCCAGACAGACAGAAGTCTTCCCTGGATTCATTTCACCCTGTCCACCAAATGCTGATGGATTTTGCCTGATAACTTCACATTAACTGAAGAGATGACATCGATCAAACGAGAGCCACTTGACAGGAGCCATCAAAGCTGCTGTAGACGCATTAAGAGAGCAGGGTTTCATCACCACATGGTGTGGGTTTTAACCTTCAGACAGAGAGGGAGAGGGGTGGGCAGTTTATTAAGAGGAAGCTAAGATTTGACAGATGCTTTCTTGGCTGTCATCAGTGTTCTGTCTTTTTATCTTCACCCGTCCTTCTGTGCTCCTCTTTGTAACTACACCTCGAGAAAGGTTATTTAGTCTCATGATGCCGAAGCCAAACGGTTAACCAACGCCTCGATTTCAAAATTCTCATCCTTGTTTACATATTCCTCCATGGCCTTGCCCCTCCCTATGTCTGTAATCTCCTCCAGCCCCACAACCATCCGCCCCCCCCCCCCCCCCACCCCCGAGATGTCTGCGCTCCTCCAATCCTTCTCTCGAGCTTCCCTGATTATAATCACTCAACCATTGGCGGCCGTACCTTCTGTTACCCAGGCCCCAAGCTCTGAAATTCCCTCCCTAAACCTCTCCGCGCCTCGATCTCGCTCCTCCTTTAAACCTACCTCTTTGACCAAGCTTTTGGTCCCTTGGCCTAATTTCTACTTGTATGGTTCGGCATCAAAGTTATTTGTTTTGTCTTAATACACTCCTGTGAAGCGCCTTGGGACATTTTACTACGTTAAAAGCGCTATATAAATACAAGCTGTTGTTGTTGTTTCTTTCCCCACTCCATTGCTGGCCACTTGTTCAACAAATGGCTACGAAAGCGACGTGCTTCCTTCCGCCATCAATGGAAGTAAAAGTTCAGAGACTCCCATCCTAGAGCTCATCAGCTAAGCTTGGCTCAGTGCGAGTAGAACAAATTACATTTCAATCGTGCCTTTCACGACCTCAGGATGTGCCAAAGCAATTTACAGAGTATGAAATTCGTTTTTGAAGTGGACTCGCTGCTGTAATTTATGAAACGTGGCGGCCAATTTGCGCACAGCAAGCTCCTACAAACAGCAAGAGATAATGACCAGATAATCAATTTTTAGCAATGTTGATGGAGGGATAAATATTGGTCCAAGATACTTAACTCCTTCGAAATAATGCCTTGGGATCTTTTACATCTACCTGAGAGCAGACGAGGCCTCAGTTTAACGTCTCCTTCAAAAGATGGCACCTCCGACAATGCAGCACTCCCTCAGCACTGCACTGGAGTGTCAGCCTGGATTTTGTGCTCAAGTCTCTGGAGTGGGGTTTGACCCTATTGACCTTCTGACTCAGAGGCTACCCACTGAGCCACGGCTGACACTTCAGTTGCACTCTCCCCTCTGAGTCAAAAGATCGCGGGTTCAAACCCCACCCCAGAGTATCTAGACTGCACTCCCAATGACAATAACCTTGTAGTAAAAGGGGCATTTAGGGAAGAGTGACCATAATATAATTTAATTTTATTTTGCGTTTGAAAGTGATTTGGTTAAATCCATAACTAGGGTCTTAAATCTAAACGAAGCAAACTATGTAGTTATGAGGGGTGAGTTGGCTGATGTTGATTGGCAAACTACATTAAAAAGTATAATGGTAGACAAGCAAAGGATAGCATTTAAATAATTAATACATAATTTACAACAAATATACATTCCTTTAAGGCACAAAAACCCCATGGGAAAAGTGGTCCAACCATGGCTAACAAGTGAAGTTAAAGATAGTATAAGTTAAAGGAAGAGGCTTATAATGTTGCTAAAAAGAGCAGTCAGCCTTAGGATTGGGAGGATTTTAGAATTCAGCAAAGGAGGACCAAGAAATTGATAGAGAAAATAGAAAACGAGAGTAAACTAGCGAGAGACATAAAGAATGATTGTAAAATCTTTTACAGTTATGTGAAAAGTTAAATATTAGCAAAAGTAAGCATGAGTCCCTTACAGGCTGAGACAGGAGCAATTATAATGGGAGAATAAAAAACTGCAGAGAAATTAAACAAATACTTTGTGTCTGTCTTCATGGAAGATGATGCAAAAAATCTCCCGGAAATAGTGGAGAACCAAGGGCCTAGTGAGAATTAGTTTAAAAAAAAGTACTGGAGAAATGAATGAGACTGAAGGCTGATAAATCCCCTGGACCTGATGGCCGACATCCTAGGGTTTTGAAAGAGGTGGCCATAGAGATAGTAGATGCATTGGTTGTCATCTTCCAAAATGTCAGATTCTAGAACAGTTCCCGCAGATTGGAAGCGAATGTAACCCCACTATTTAAGAAAGGAGGGAGAGAGAAAACAGGGAACTACAGACCAGTTAGTCTGACATCAGTAGTGGGGAAAATGCTACAATCTATTTTTCAGGAGGTGGTTAACAGTGTACTTAGAAAATAATAATAGGATTGGGAAAAGTCAAAACCGATTTATGAAAGGGAAATCATGTTTGACAAATGTGTTAATTTTTTGTTGTTATAACTAGCAGAATAGATAAGAGGGAAATCAGTGGATATAGTGTATTTGGATTTTCAGAAGGCATTTGATAAGGTGCCACACAAGAGGTTATTAAACAAAATTAGGACTCATGGAATTGGGAGTAATATATTAGCATGGATTGAGGATTGGTTAACGGACAGAATAAAAAGTAGGAATAAACGGCTCATTTTTGGGTTGGCAAGCTGTAAATAGTGGGGTGCCGCAAGGATCAGTGCTTGGGCCTCTGCTATTCACAATCTAGATCAATGATTTGGATGAGGGGATCAAATGCAATATATCCGAGGTGGGAATGTAAGTTGTGATGAGGATGTAAAGAGGCTTCAAGTGGATATAGACAGGCTAAATGAGTGGGCAAGAACATGGAAAATGGAATATAATGTGGAGAAATGTGAAGTTACCCACTTTGGTAGGAAAAATAGAAAAGCAGATTATTTTTTAAATGGTGAGAGATTGGGAAATGTTGGTGTTCAGAGGGATCTGAGTGTCCTTGTATATGAATCCCTGAAAGGCAACATGCAGGTACAGCAAGCAATTAAAAAAGCAAATGTTGGCCTTTATTACAAGAGGATTTGAATACAGGAGTAAAGATGTCTCACTGCAATTATATAGGGCCCTGGTGAGACCACACCGAGAGTATTGTGTACATTTTTGATCTCCTTACCTAAGGAACGATAAACTTGCCACTGAGGGAGTGCAACAAAGGTTCGCCAGATTGATCCCTGTGATGAGGGGGGATTGTCCTATGACTAGAGCTTAGAAGAATGAGAGGTGATCTCATTAAAACATATAAAATTCTTACAGGGCTTGACAGGGTAGATGCAGAGAGGATGTTTACCCTGGCTGAGAAGTCTAGAACCATAGGTCACAGTCTCAGAATAAGGGGTTGGCCATTTAGGACTGAGATGAGGAGAAATTTCTTCACTCAGAGGGTGGTGAATCACTGGAATTCTCTACCTCAAAGGGTAGTGGAGGCTCAGTCGGTGAGTATATTCAAGGCAGAGATCGATAGATTTTTGGATATTACGGGAATCAAGGGATCGGGTGGGAAAGTGGAGTTGAGGTAGATGATCAGCCATGATCTTATTGAATGGCGGAGCAGGCTCGAGGGGTTGAATGGTCTGCTCCTGCTCCTATTTATGTTCTTATGTACTGAAGGAATGCTGTACTATCAGAAGTGCCATCTTCCAGATGAGATGTTAAACCGAGACCCTTGTCTGCCTGACAGTTCCAGTCAATGTCGGAGCCGGGGAGTTATCCCAGTGACCTGGCCATCATTCCACCCTGGTGGACAGGCTCTTCGGCTTCCAAGTGCATCACAGGCCAAGCCAACTCCTGTCTTCACCCGACATATACACCTTCAAACTGAGGCCAGCACGGTCAAACTGAAGTACTCCACCCCGTCTAGGACCAGCTAATTCAGCACAAACCAGTCATCTGAATGCAGGGTCCTTCTGGTCTTTAGGACTCCATACCACAACAGTACAACAACGACGTGTATTTACATACCACCTTTAACGTATGAAACGTCCCAAGACACTTCACAGGAGTCTTTTAAGAAAAATTTATAAATTTGACACCGAGCCAGATAAGAAGAAATTAGGGCAGGTGACCAAAAGCTTTGTCAATGAGGTAGGTTTTAAGGAGCGTCTTGAAGGAGGAAAGAGAGGTAGAGGGGCAGAGAATTCCAAAGCTTAGGGCCCAGGCAGCTGAAAGCACAGCCACCAATGGTTGAACAACTATAATCAAGGATGCTCAAGAGGGCAGAATTTGAGGAGCGCAGACACCTCGAGGGGGTTGTAGGGCTGGAGGGTGAATGGGACTTGATGCGAGTTAGGACACGGGCAGCTGAGTTTTAGATGACTTCTATTTACGTAGGGTGGAATGTGGGAGGCCAGCCAGGAGGGCATTGGAATAGTCAAATCTCAAGGTAACAAAGGCATGGATGAGGGCTTCAGCAGCGGATGAGCTGAGTCAAGGGCGGAAACGGAATAGCGCATCTACCGCGACTTCAGCAGTGGCAGAACCAGTTGGAGGATGGGGTCATGACCCTGCAGTGGTGACGCCAATGGGCCAGAGGGGAAGGGGGCACCATGACCCTTCCTCCCCTCCCAATTATTGAGGTTGGCCAACGAGGCTTTGGAAGGCCACCTCCATTTCGTTCCCGAGAACCTCAATTGACCACCTTGGGCCTCCAGGTTCAGTCAGCGAGTCCACTCAGATCCCCAGCTCGCACTATGAACCAGGTGAACCGGCATTGTCCAGTTCTCAGCTCGGACCCCATGATGCCAAGTCCGACAAATCTCAAGTTCGACTCTCCTCCTTTAAGACGTTTCTTTAAATCTACCTCTTTGACCGAGCTTTTGGTCACCTGCCCTAATATCTCATGTGGCTCGGTGTCAATTCTTTGTTTAATAATGCTCCCGTGAAGCGCCCTGGCTGCTATATAAATGCAAATTGTTTTTGTTGACCCCACCACCGCGCAAGTCCCAAGAAACTCAGCAACAACCGGCTGCAATTGTGCAGTGCCCCCTTACACATCTGAACGTCACGCAGCGCTCCAGCGCAAGGGATCGGAACGAGCTTCCAATGGCACCCTTGCACCACCGCCCCTAGTACAGGGGGCACTGAGCTCTCTATCCCTTCCAGTCATTGACATGCGCTGAATCCGCTCACCAGACAAACGAGCCTCGACTCAGGCGGAGGTTCGGCAGCTGGCAAGACCCTTGCCAACGCCCACTTGTTAAATGAGAGGCCACTTTCTGCCAAAACTGCTCTCCCACTGACAACCTGTGCGGAGAGAGCGACTGGCTCAGCAGCCAAACCCAAACTGACATCATGCACTTGGCAAGGCCGCAAGAGCCCCATTAGCTAATTTGACGATAATTGTAATGGGAACACGCTGCCAAGGAATAAATCCTATTGACAGTGTTGGCGTGGTGTCCAGCGAGAGTGAGGGGCTGTAGCCAAAAAAAAAGAAAAATCAGAGCAATTTCCTCTCTTCAGTTTTTCTACCGCACTCGAGTGCCAGAAACCAATCAAGAGAGTGACTTCTCCAAAGGCCAGAGAACTCGGGGAGGCTTGACCCGAATCATCGTTCGCCAAATTGACAACGAGCGGCTTTCAAACCTCTTTGTAATCTCGATGTTACCTCACTTTACAATGTGCATCTTTGTTTTGTTAAACTGCTCTTATCGTGTCTGAAAAATAGCTCATGTCCTTGGCACAACAATACAATTTTTTTTTTTAAGTTTCAAACCAGGTAAGCTTTAAGCCACAAAGCTTGAAGGGGTTTGGGGAGGGCTAACAAGGAAAGGGAATACACATTAAATGGTAGGACACTGAGCAGTGTAGAGGAACAAAGGGACCTTGGAGTGCATGTCCACAGATCCCTGAAGGTAGCAGGCCAGGTAGATAAGGTGGTTAAGGCATACGGAATGCTTGCCTTTATTAGCCGAGGCATAGAATACAAGAGCAGGGAGGTTATACTTCAACTGTATAAAACACTAGTTAGGCCGCAGCTGGAGTACTGCATGCAGTTCTGATCACCACATTACAAGAAAGATATGATTGCACTAGAGAGGGTACAGAGGAGATTTACGAGGATGTTGCCTGGACACGAGAATTTTAGCTATCAGGAAAAGATTGGATGGGCTGGGTCTGTTTTCTTTGGAACAGAGGAGGCTGAGGGGAGACCTTAGTAAGGTATATAAAATTATAGAGTGGATAGGAGAGACCTATTTCCCTCAGCAGAGGGGTCAAGAACCAGGAGGCATAGATTTGAAGTAATTGGTAGGAGGTTTAGAGGGGATTTGAGGGGAAATTTCTTCACCCAGAGGGTTTGGGGGGTGGGGGGATTGGGGGGGGGAAAAAGAATGGTAAAAGCAGAAACCCTCACCACATTTAAAAAGTACTTGGATATGCACTTAAAGTGCCGTAACCGACAGGGCTACGGACCAAGTGCTAGAAAGTGGGATTAGGCTGGATAGTTCTTTGCCGGCTGGCACGGACACGATGGGCCGAAATGGCCTCCTTCTGTGCTGTAAATTTCTATGATTCGATGAAGCAGTCGTCAAAACTGCAGTTGGGGATGGATTGGGGTTTCCAGGAAAGGAAAGAAAGACTTGCATTTATATAGCGTCTTTCATGACCACCGGATGTCCCAAAACACTTTACAGCCAATGAAGTACTTTTTGAAGTGTGGGGAATGCAGCAGCCATTTTGCGCACAGCAAGCTCCCACAAACAGCAATGTGATAATGACCAAATAATCTGTTTTTGGTTATGTTGATTGAGGATAAATATTGGCCCTGGGTACCGGGGATAACTCCCCTGCTCTTCTTCAAAATAGTGTCATGGGATCTTTTACATCCAGCTGAGGGGGCAGACAGGGACTCGTATCATACATTACAACAGTGACTACACTTCAAAAAGTAATTCATTGGCTGTATAGCGTTTGTGACATCCTGAGGTCGTGAAAGATGCTATATAAATGCAAGTCTTTTTTTCTTTCTAAATTACCCACAAAACTCAGTTACAGCACAGAAACTGCTCCGTGTCGGTGTTTATGCTCCACACGAGCCTCCTCCTACCTTCTTCAGCTAACCCTATCAACATATCCTTCTATTCCTTTCTCCCTCATGTGCTTATCCAGCTTCCCCTTAAATGCATCTGCGCTATTCAACTCAACCAATCCCGGTAGTAGAGAGTTCGTTCCACATTCTCACCACTTTCTGGGTAAAAAGTTTCTCCTGAATTCTCTGTTGGATTTTTTGGTGACGATCTTATATTGATAGCCCCGAGTTCTGGTCTTAGCCACAAGTGGAAACATTTTCTCCACGTCAACCCTGTCTAACCCTTTCATAATTTTGATCAATAGAACATTTTTTTTTAGATCTTACAAAATGCGAGTACAGTCGGGCTGCTATGATTGACGTCAGTACCCCAGGAGTAGGGATGGTACAATAAGCTGGGGTTCCGGTTCCTGATTGTTAGCCAGTGCATAGGGATCAGGTTCAGGCCCAGCTGTGATGCCTGCTACAGTGGAATTGCCAGCAGACACCCATCTTCTAGGTTCTCAAACAAAAAAAAAAAGAGTAGGCGTGGCACCAGAAGATGTGACCATACTACAACATAAACATGCATTTAGATAGCACCTTTAATAGAGTAAAACATCCCAAGGCATTTCACAGGCGCAATTATCAAACAAAATTTAACACCGAGCCACATAGCTTGATCAAAGAGGTAGGTTTTAAAGGAGCGCCTTAAAGGAGGAGAGTGCGGCAGCGAGGTTTAGGGAGGGAATTCCAGAGCTTAGGACCCAGGCAGCTTAAGGCACGGCCGCCAATGATGGAGCGATGAATATTCGGGATTTGAAAGAGGACCAGATTTGGAGGAGCACCGATATTTTGGGCTGGAGAAGGGAGGGGGTGAAGCCATGTAGGGATGAGAATTTTAAAAATTAGAGCATTGCCAGACTGGAGCCAATGTAGATCAGCGAGCAAAGGGCCGTCATTGCCTTCAGGAGAGAAGGGGCAACAAAACCGGGGCGGGGGGAAACAAATATGAAGCTACGCTTCCCGATGGCAGCACAGGTTGCTTGGCAACCAGGGTGCCGACAGATAAAAAGGTGTGCAGATAAGCACCAAGAGCAACAATCAGTAAAAGTTATCCAGGGGAGTTGTTAATTATTCCTAACCTCGGGCAAAAAAGAAGAGAAAATGTATATTTCAAAAGGAACTTTAACATCTTAAAAGCAATTAGTTTGTGCTTCTAATCTCCGAAGCCTCCGATTACACGCCGTATTTTCACAATATGCCATACCGGATGACAGAATTACTGCCGAGAGCTCAAACTGTCCTTAAATAATATTCTCTCTTTCAATCATCGCCATCCCGATTAAGTATCAGAGACCATTATATCCAGCAAGACATACACTTGATGTTTTTTTTGAAATAGGAAGCTAGGTTGTTTATTAACATGATAAAAAGATGTTAATTGGTGGTTCATTAATATGCAAATGTATTTCATTCTTAATAGCGGATGTTAATTAAGACAGCATCCTGGTTATCAGTATGCAAAGAAACCTGTTTTTTTTAAATACATAAACAAATCATATTTTTCTGCCAAATTTCTTTCTCTCTTGCTCGGATGCAACAACTCACCCACAGTTGTCAGAAGAACCAAAGGCGAAAGGAGGAAAAACTTTTTTTTTTTAAAACGCAGCGAGTGGTTAGGATCTGGAATGCACTGCCTGGGAAGGGTGGTGGAGACAGACTCAATTGTAGCTTTCAAAAGGGAGTTGGATAAGTACCTGCAGGAAAAGAGAATTTTCAGGGCCATGGGGAAAGGGTGGGGGGAGTGGGACTAGCTGAAGTGCTCTTGCAGAGAGCTGGCATGGACTCGACAGGCCAAAAGACCTCCTTCCATGCTGGAACCATTATCGGATTCTATTATCACATTGCTGTTTTGGGAGCTTGCTGTGCACAAATTAGCTGGCAGCGTTTCCCACATTACAACAGTGGCCACACTTCATTGGCTGTAAAGCGCTTTGAGACGTTCGGGGCAGTTAAGGGCCACATTTGTGTGGGACTGGAGTCACCAAAGGCCCATACCAGGTAAGGACAGCAGGTTTCTTTCCCTAATGGACATTAGTGAACCTTTTTTTTTTTAATGACAATCCAGCAGCTTCAGTCATTTCAATTGCTGCCAGCTGAAGACCAGATTCTGGTTTTAATGGAATTTTAAAGTGTCAGCTGTGGCTCAGTGGGCAGCCTCTAAGTCAGAAGGTTGTGGGTTCAAGTCCCACTCCAGAGAAAAAAAAAATCTAGGCTGACACTCCAGTGCAGTGCTGAGGAAGCGCTGCACTGTCAGAGGTGCTGTCTTCAGATGAGATGTTAAACCGAGACCCCCTCTGCTCTCTCATGTGAATGTAAAAGATCCTACGGCACTATATCGAAGAAGAGCAGGGGAGTTATCCCTGGTGTCCTGGGCCAATATTTATCCCTCAATCAACCTAACAAAAACAGCTGATCTGGTCATCATCACATTGCTGTTTGTGGGACCTTGCTGTGCGTAAATTGGCTGTCGCGTTTCCCACACTCCAAAAAAGTACTTCATTGGCTGTAAAGCGCTTTGAGATGTCTGGTGGTCATGAAAGGAGCAATATAAATGCAAGTCTTTATTTATTTTAAAATTTTCAAATGGACCATGGTGGGATTTGAACTCACGATCTCTGCATGGTTAGTTCAGGCTCCAGGTTTACTGGTTCCATGACACGACTGCACCGGTTTCTAATATAAACAACCCGGTCTGAACACCGCCCAGGGTCATCTTTCACTTGGATTTTACCAATTTACCAGTTTTCCAGACTGCGGGAGTCGGGAGTGAGAGGGCGGGAGGGCGGGAGGTCGTTGTGGAGTCGCTCTCCCGGGAGCGGACCCCGATTAAACCAGCAGGGAAAAGGGAACTGAAAGGGGAACCCGGGTGGAGGGGCTGGGGAGGTGGGTGGGAGTGCAGAGGGACCAAGTCCCAGGACGGCTGCAAGAAGCGGAGCACAAGTCAGTGCAGATCATGTGCGCTCCAAAGATGCCCAAAAATAACTTCAAACGGGTTTGCACCAGTGTCATCTGGCCCAATGTTCCAGTTCGCTTTTTGATGTAAATTAACCAAGCGGTTCAGACTGTCAGACTCGATTAAACCATGAGTTACATCAAAGACGGAGGAGCTGAGCAGTAAAATGCGTGTCATTGAAGCGTTACCAAACAAGCTTACGTCGTTGTTCAAATACTCCATTTATTTTGTATATTATGAAAGCTCGCGGACTAAACCGGGAGGATGAGACTTTTTCCCCCCCAAGAGGTTCACGAAAGATTAAGATGTCCGCAGAGGGATAACAGAGCAGGAAACATAACCTCAATCCCCCCTACCCCCAGACAGATCCAATCACCCGTTTATCCAACCTCTCTGGAAAGTCACGTTGCAAACAATGCCACGTCCCTAAGAGAGCAGAGAGAGCGAGCGCGCGCGCAGAGAGAGAGAGCGCGCAGAGAGAGAGCGAGCGCGCGCAGAGAGAGAGAGCGAGCGAGCGCGCGCAGAGAGAGAGAGCGAGCGCGCGCAGAGAGAGAGAGCGAGCGCGCGCAGAGAGAGAGAGCGAGCGCGCGCAGAGAGAGAGAGCGAGAGCGCGCAGAGAGAGAGAGCGCGCGCGCAGAGAGAGAGAGCGCGCGCTGAGAGAGAGAGAGAGCGCGCTGAGAGAGAGAGAGAGAGCGCGCAGAGAGAGAGAGAGAGAGCGCGCAGAGAGAGAGAGAGAGAGCGCGCAGAGAGAGAGAGAGAGAGCGCGCAGAGAGAGAGAGAGCGCGCAGAGAGAGAGAGAGAGAGCGCGCAGAGAGAGAGAGAGAGCGCGCGCAGAGAGAGAGAGAGAGAGCGCGCAGAGAGAGAGAGAGAGCGCGCGCAGAGAGAGAGAGAGAGAGCGCGCAGAGAGAGAGAGAGAGAGCGCGCAGAGAGAGAGAGAGAGCGCGCAGAGAGAGAGAGAGAGCGCGCAGAGAGAGAGAGAGCGCGCGCAGAGAGAGAGAGAGCGCGCGCAGAGAGAGAGAGAGAGCGCGCAGAGAGAGAGAGAGAGCGCGCAGAGAGAGAGAGAGAGCGCGCAGAGAGAGAGAGAGAGCGCGCAGAGAGAGAGAGAGAGCGCGCAGAGAGAGAGAGAGAGCGCGCAGAGAGAGAGAGAGAGCGCGCAGAGAGAGAGAGAGAGCGCGCAGAGAGAGAGAGAGAGCGCGCAGAGAGAGAGAGAGAGCGCGCAGAGAGAGAGAGAGAGAGCGCAGAGAGAGAGAGAGAGCGCGCAGAGAGAGAGAGAGAGAGCGCGCAGAGAGAGAGAGAGAGAGCGCGCAGAGAGAGAGAGAGAGAGCGCGCAGAGAGAGAGAGAGAGAGAGAGCGCGCAGAGAGAGAGAGAGAGAGAGAGCGCGCAGAGAGAGAGAGAGAGAGGAGAGTAGAGTAGAGAGAGAAGAGAGTAGAGAGAGAAGAGAGGAGAGAGAGGAGAGAGAGGAGAGAGAGGAGAGAGAGGAGAGAGAGGAGAGAGAGGAGAGAGAGAGGTGAGTGAAAACGAATCATCAAGAAAGATGAAGAGAAAGAACAAGTGAAAGAGAGAAGCAGAGGGGCCTGAACACACAATAAAATCAGGATCACCAGAAAGAAACGCCACCCCCGAGACCAAAGTGCTTTACTGGCAGGCAGCAAGGCAGAGACGAGAGTGCACAAGCCGCTATGTTGTACACATGGATGGTGTGTCACCCTGGGAAACCCCTGCTGCTTGCAACTACAGTCCGCTAAACTTCAGTCACAGCCGTACTCCTGCCCACTGCAGCCGAGGAGACACGGCATTTACTTGTACTGCATTTATTTCGGGAACAGTTGGGTATTTTGGGGTGGTTCCTCTGAACACAGAGTGTACTTCCACCGGCTATCAGCACCCAGTGCTCCCCTCTCCCGATTGCACTCAGATATAATCGACCGATCCCTTTGCTGCATTGTAAAGAGCAAGATCGACTGCTTTTAGCGTTTAACTGTTTCCATTCCCTTACTGCGTGCGTTCATATTTTCCAATAGCCCAGCTAGTCTCCCGAGGCACTGTACATGGTGAGTGAAGACTTTCAGATCAAGTGGAGGATGAAATAAATGTATTCCATTCAATCTCTCCTTAACCTTCTCTGCGCGAAGATCATCAATCCCAAATCTCCAAAGAAAAAAAGACTTGCATTTATATAGGATCTTTCACAATCACCAAACATCCCAAAGCGCTTTACAGCCAATGAAGTACCTTTTTGTCTGTAGTCAAGTTATAATGTAGGAAACACAGCAGCCAACTTGCGCACAGCAAGCTTCCACAAACAGCAATGTGATAATGACCAGATAATCTGTTTTAGTGATGTTGATTGAAGGATAAATATTGGCCAGGACACCGGGGATAACTCCCCTGCTATTATTCTAAATAACGCCATGGGATCTTTTACATCCACCTGAGAGAGCAGACGGGGCCTCGGTTTAACATCTCATCCGAAAGACGGCACCTCTGACAGTGCAGCGCTCCCTCAGCACTGGACTGGAGTGTCAGCCTAGATTTTTGTGCTCAAGTCTCTGGAGTGGGACTTGGACCCACAACCTTCTGACTCAGAGGCGAGAGTGCTGCCCACTGAGCCACAGCTGACACAACCAGGAGGGAATGAGTGGTCCTGGGGTGTGCAGACATAATTCATTCTCCATTTTAAAACCATACCTTCTGTCCTTAGTTATATTTCTCATAACTTCCCAGAGCGACATCTATAATGCAAACGATGTCAATGTGTCGCGCTGCAATGAGACTGTCCCATTAATGGTAACTGTAGCACCTCCAGTGAAGAAAGAGTGTAATTGCAGCGTGACACAGGCACTTTCCCATTATAAATGTGGACATAGGAACGTGACGGGAAAAAGTCACTGGAAGTTGGCACAGATGGAAGACAATGGGCTGTAAATGGCGGCTTTCTGGGTGTGTACGATGTGCACACGCACCCGAAGAGGCCTCGCAAATGGCGATGCTCATAGCCAAGAACTGGCATTCGCGATCTGTCAAAATGTCTTTTGACGGATTGTACGCATCCCCGGGAGAAGGACATTCGCATGCTATTTGCCAACTCAAGCCCAGCGAATGTCTTTTAAACTCTTACGCCTGGTGAAAGCAGGTGTATAGCCTACTTTTACCAGCGTAAGAGTTTTAAGACATCGGAAAAGTTACATTTTATCACTAATTTTTATATTAAAAACCCTGTCCATTAAGGTAAATTTATTTTTAACCCTATTAAAACATTTTAAAATATTTCAAAATAATTTTTTTGTAAAACATTTAATTACATTTCTATTGATTTTAAATGTGTGAGGTTTTTTTAAATTTATTGTGTTGTGTTTCTGTGTTTAGGGGGGTATTCTCATTGATAGTAATGGGTGCTTGTACAAACGGAACTCACCATTATCATCAATGAGAAAACTCCATGTTCATTGGTGGTCCAGGCCCACATGATCCCAGGTTGCGCTTATGTTCCCTGGGATGCATGAACCCATACACTGGGCTGTGAATGGAGGCCTCAGACCACAAGTCTATGTCCTTCCGGGACCACCAGGTACTTTCGGAAAAAATATTTCGGTCAGAGGCGTCCGCCCGCAGAAAGCCTCCGACCGCAATTTTCAGTCCAATTCTTATATATGTATATCAATATACAGTGAACCCTGTAAATTATGGACACCATAGGGACTGTCTTTTTTAGCAGGTGCCCTTATTTTCAAAATAGTCATTGTATGAAAGAAAAAGACTTGCATTTATATAGCACCTTTCAAGACTTTTGTTTTATCCGCTCACGGGAGCTGGGTGTCGCTGGCAAGGCCGGCATTTATTGCCCATCGCTCGTTGCCCTCGAGAAGGTGCTGGTGAGCTGCCTCTTGAACCGCTGCAGTCCATGTGGTGAAAATGCTCCATTGGTACAACTGAGTGGCTCGCTAGGCCATTTCAGGGGGCAGTTAAGAGTCAACCACATATAGGCCAGACCAGTTAAGGGTGGCAGATTTCCTTCCCTAAAGGGCATTAGTGAACCAGATGGGTTGTTCTAACAATCCCATAGTTTCATGGTCACCATTACAGAAAGCAGCTTTTTTTTAAAATTTCAGATTTATTCCCGTGGTGAGATTTGAACTCGTCTCTCTGGATCATTCGTCCAGGCCTCTGGATTACTGGTCCAGTAACATAACCACTCTCAATAAGCATCCGATTTTTGCAGGTGGCAGTTTATATGGGTTTCGCTGTATATTCACAGTGTCAGCTGTGTCTCAGTGGGTAGCACACTTGCCTTGGAGTCAGAAGGTTGTGGGTTCCAGAACCACTCCAGGGACTTGAGCACATAAATCTAGGCTGACACTCCAGTGCATTGCTGAGGGAGCGCTGCACTGTCGGAGATGCCATCTTTTGGATGAGATGTTAAACCGAGGCCCAGTCTTCCCCCTCAGGTGGATGTAAAAGATCCCATGGCACTATTTCGAAGGAGAGTTATCCCTGGTGTCCTGGGTCAATATTTATCCCTCAATCAACATAACAAAAACAGATTATCTGGTCATTATCACATCCCTGTTTGTGGGAGCTTGCTGTGCACAAATTGGCTGCCGCGTTTCCCACATTACAACAGTGACTACACTCCAAAAAGTACTTCATTGGCCACAAAGCGCTTTGAGACATCCGGTGGTCATGAATGGCGCAATATAAATGCAAGTCTTTCTTTATGTCTATAATAAAAGTGTAGCATAACTGTGCAGTGCCCTCAAGAGTCACACTCATTTCTCAACGCACTTTATAACACCATGCTTGTTATGAAGCAGTGCGTCGCCCTCCTGCTCTCTCGTTAATAATACGACGGGAGATTTGCTGCATCAAACATAGCTTCAAAAGCCTTGAAAATGCTCAAAAACATGGGCATTTCCTGCTGGCTTTCCCCGACCCCGAGATCTTGGCCCCCCTCCAGGGCAGCAGGCTGAGATGTAGAAGCAGCTGCCCGATCGGCAGGAAACTCCCCATACAACCGCCGCTGCCCAACTGATCTCAGCATGTCCCTAATGTGGCCACTGGGAGTGTTCGTGCAGGTTAAACACCGCGCAGTTCTGGCATGTTCAAATCACAACTGTGCTCTCCACTGCCTGCGAGCAGAGCCACAGGACATCAGCTAATACATCTATACATTTCGGATAGCACTTCATGCAAGAAAAATCCGCCATTCTCTAACCGGTTGAGCTAATCGAAAACACTTCACCACCAACTCTCAACATAGGAACAGGAGGAGGCCATTCAGCCCCTTGAGCCTGCTTCACCATTCAATGAGATCATGGCTGATCTGTATCTTAACTCTATCCACCTGCTTTGGCTCCATATCACTTTATAACCTTATCTTAGCAAAAATCTTTTGTTCTCAGTTTTAAAATTATTATTTGAGCTAACAGCTACTGCTTTGCGTCAGCTTTAAGTGTCAGCTGTGGCTCAGTGGGTAGCACTCTCGCCTCTGAGTCAGGAGATTGTGGATTCAAGTCCCACTCCAAGGGCTTCAGTACAAAAAACAAAATCCAGGCTAACACTCCAGTGCAGTGCTGAGGGAGTGCTGCACTGTCGGAGGTGCCGTCTTTCAGATGAGACGTTAAACCGAGGCTCCGTCTGCTCTATCAGGTGGATGTAAAAGATCCCATGGCGCTATTTCGAATAGCAGGGGAGTTATCCCCGGTGTCCTGGGCAATATTTATCTCTCAATCAACATAACAAAAACAGATTATCTCATCATCATCATCTCATTGCTATGTGTGGGAGCTTGCTGTGTGCAAATTGGCAGTCGCATTTCCTACATTACAACAGTGACTGCACTCCAAAAGTATCTCATTGGCTGTAAAGTGTTTTGAGACGTCTGGTGGTCATGAAAGGCGCTATATAAATCCAAGTCTTTCATTTATTTTGAGAGAGAGAGTTCCACACATCCCCACCCTTTGCATGAAGGAGTGTTTCCGAACTTCTCTCCCGAGTTTGCCTGGTTCTGATTTTAAGGTTATGTTTCCTTGTCCTCGTCTTACCCCACCAGTGGAAAAAAGTTCTCTCTCTCCAGCCTTTCAAAATCCAAAAAACCTCAATCAAATCACTCCTTAACCTTCTACAGTCCAGGAAATACACTGTACAAGCCTATCTCTCCTTATAATCTCACCCCGGTAACCTCATTCTGCACAATCTGCGCTGCACTCTCTCAACCCCTCAATGGCATTCTTCAAATCACAGCAAGCAATTACCCAGGAGATAAAAGACTTGCATGTCCCAAAACGCTGTATAGCCAACAAAGCACTTTTGAAGTGCAGTCACTGTTGTAAAGTAAGGAAATGCTGGGGTGGGGGTAATTTGCACACAGCAAGCTCCCACAAACAGCAATGAGATAATTGACATATCATCTGTTTTTAGTAATGTCGGTTGAGGGATAAATATTGGCCCAGGATACGGGGGAGAACTCCCTGCACTTCTCCGAAATAGTGCCATGGGATCAGGTGGGCAGATGAGTATTCGATTTAACATCTTTATCCGAAAGACACCACTTCTCTGCAGCACTCCCTTTGCACTAGTATATACTTGCGTTTTCCTCTGGTGCACGAGTGTCTATCAAGAAGTCAGTTTTAAGTGCGACAAATACAGAACACCAAATGGTAGAGAGAGTTATATTCAGTTCAGCCTAATGGCCCCCAACATTGGCACAGCTCTTCATGCATAGTCTAGGCTCACCGGAGAAGAATGAACACTATGATGAGGGACTGAGTGCCACCAGAACCCGCACAGCAACATCCCAGCAGGAAAGGAAGAGAAGAGGGAGAGAACGTTTCAAGTGAACAAAGTTAATACTCACGACTGGTGAACGCTGCAGTTGTAAAACACAAAGTCTGTGCTGGCAAACTTCTTGCCGGTTTCCTTGGACTTCAGATACAACTTCACCACTCGCTTGTCTCCTGCACAAAGCAGACAACAGGGTCATTAAATATGGGCTTTTGAGGATGATTAAAAGAGACAAAACAAAATCAAGGACAAGAAAAGGCAATTCAGCTGATGGAAGTCCATCCCTCTCATACCCTCACTCTCCCATAGAAGCCCATCCCTCCAATACCCTAACTCTCCCATAGAAGCCCATCCCTCCAGTACCCCAACTCTCCCATAGAAGCCCATCCCTCCAGTACCCCAATTCTCCCATTGAAGCCCATCCCTCCAGTACCCTAACTCTCCCATGGAAGCTCTCTCCTTCTACCCAAACATCAGACATGGCCTCAGTTCAAAGTCTCATTTGAAGGACAGCACTGCTTCGGTACACCAGTGGAGTTTTCTAGCTTGTGTAAGCAAAGCCGCCCTATAAATCTTACGCCATGAGTATTGACACCACTATGTCAGCCAATGAGTTGGAGGCGGGACACGGCGGGGCTTACAGTCTATTTTACAGCAAACAGTCTATGCACTCAGCAAACAGAGCCTATTTAAACAGCATCTCTGCAAACTACAGCAAACAAGGTTCATGACAAATTACAGCAAAGTCTTCTGATAATAGCAGGCTTATTTCTCCAGCAAAATGCAGCGAGTTGCATTTTATGAGCATAAAATCAATCCCAGTCACTCCTCGTTGTTGTGGTCTGCTGATTTAGGAGGATGGGGGGGGGGGGGGCGCGATGGGAGGGAGGGGTTAGAACGGGGAATTACCCAATCATTCTGGCCAGGTCTTGAGGTGTCACGATACACACCCTAAATCTTAGAGAGCATAATCTTCCAATAGAATCTTCTCATCAGCTTGATGGACAGAAGTTATCACCTGAAAATGCCCTGGCACACTGGCCCAGAGACCTGCTTTCCCTCCTCATTCTCCAAGTACCTGCTGCGTAGCCTTGGTGCCGGAGATATTGACCTCGACACTAGATTGTGCAACAGGAGGATGTTTTCCCTCGTGGGGGAATCTAGAACTAGGGGGCATAGTTTCAGAATAAAGGGCCGCCCATTTAAACTGAGATGAGGCAGAATTTCTTCTCACAGAGGGTTGTGAATCTCTGGCTTAGAGGGCTGCGGAAGCTGGGCCATTGACTATATTTAAGGCGGAGATAGACAGATATCTGAACGATAAGGGAGTCAAGGGTTATGGGGAGTGGGCAGGGAAGTGGAGCTGAGCCCAAGACCAGATCAGCCATGATCTTATTGAACGGTGGAGCAGGCTCGAGGGGCCGAATGGCCGACTCCTGCTCCTATTTCTTATGTTCTCATGTTGGACACTCCTTTATGTTTTCTCCCCGATTGAAGACATCTGCAAGGCTAACTTGTTGTCTTCAACTCTCACCCCGAGCCCCATCCCCCTCTCCTGGAGCACATGAGCAGAATGAAAGAACCAAGCCAAGGAAACATCTGGGACACATCTGCAGTGAAGCTTGTAACAATTTTTTTTTTTTTTTAACTTTTTATTTCTGTGTAAATATTCTGCCCCCGGCCCTTTCCAGACTATAATATTCATTTATGTAACTCCCAAGGCTCCTCAAAAAGCTGGCAGATTGTAAACCGCCTTAACTAAGATATAAAGTTAAGCTTTTTACACGCCAGTTGCGCAGAACTTGCTGCGCTAAAAAGCCCAAGGATATCCTCTTCTGGCATCTCATTAAGTCCATGAGTCAAGACTTCCAAACCAAGGCCCAATTTTTGTGTGTCCATATGTCCCCCATAAACATTTCACAGAGACAGCAGGCCACTATACTCAGTGCAAGGTAATAATGCCCTAAAAAGTGGTTCAGAAAAGCAACTCGGTTTTCCTATTTATTTATTTATTCATTCTCGGGAATGTGGCCATCGCCGGCAAGGGCCAGCATTTATTAGCAGTGTCAGCTGTGGCTCAGTGCGTAGCACCCTTGCCTGTGAGTCAGAAGGTTGTGGGTTCAAGTCCCACTCCAGAGACCCAAGCACTGCACTGCCGGAGGTGCCGTCTTTCGGATGAGATGTCAAACCGAGGCCCTGTCTACTCTCTCAGGTGGGCGTTAAAAAAATCCCACGACATATCTTGAAGAGGAGCAGGGGAGTTATCCCTGGTGTCCTGGCCAATATTTATACATTATAAACAGATTATCTGGTCATTATCACATCGCTGTTTGTGAGACCTTGCTTTGCACAAATTGGCTACCACGTTTCCTACAGTGACTACACTTTTAAAAGTACTTAATTGGCTATAAAGTGCTTTGGGTGCCCTGAGGGCGTGAAAGGTGCTATATAAATGCAAATTATTTTTTTCTTTATCCAAAATGGCCCTGGAGAAGGTGGTGGTGAGCCGCCGCCTTGAACCGCTGCAGTCCGTGTGGTGAAGGTACTCCCATAGTGCTGTTAGGGAGGGAGCTCCAGAATTTTGACTTAGAGACGATGAAGGAACGGCCGATATATTTCCAAGTCAGGATGGTGCGTCACTTAGAGGGGAACATGGAGGTGGTGGTGTTCCCATGCACCTGCCTTCGAGATGACAGAGGTTGCAGGTTTGGGAGTTGCCGCAGTGCATCTTGTAGATGGTACAAACTGCAGCCACGGTGCGCCGGTGGTGGAGGGAGTGAATTTTTGAAGTGATGGATGAGGTTGCATAGACAATGCTACAAGGCCTGCAGTTTTCAACAGTTCATGGTCGCTGCAGATCTGTTGTGTCGATCTACAGTAAAGGAATACGCCAGACTCCCAACTTGGCAGCCAAGAATTTAGCAATAATGGGGCACACATCTACTGCCTTTGGGGTTGACTTATGAAGAAAGGTTGCGCAGGTTGGGCTTAAACTGATGGTGATGATGATACGCATTGGCATTTAGAAGAATAAGAGGTGACCTTATTGAAACAGACAAGATACCGAGGGGGGTCAACAAGGTAGATGCAGAGAGGATGTTTCCACTCGTGGGGGAATCTAGAACTAGGGGCCATAGATTAAGAATAAGGGGTCGCCCATTTAGAACTGAGATGAGCAGAAATGTCTTCTCTGAGGGTCATAAATCTGTGGAGTTCTCTGCCCCAGAGAGCTGTGGAGGCTGGGTCATTGAAGGTGAAGATAGACAGATTTTTGAACGATAAAGGAGTGAAGGGTTATGGGGAGCAGGCATGCAAGTGGAGCTGAGCCCAAGATCAGAGCCCAAGATCAGATCAGCCATGGCGGAGCAGGCTCAAGGGGCCAAATGGCCTATTCCTGCTCCTATTTCTTATGTTCTTATTATCTCCCCAGTCCTCAGGAAGATTTGAATCCCTTGTACACCGATAATCTTCCATGGCGGCTCTACCCAAATAGCGTGACCACTGAGCAAAATGCCAGCTTGGTACGGCACACACCCAGGGAAGTGGGCAGAACAACTGGGATATTCGAAGATGTTGCAGCATGTCCCTAGTGGAAATCAGGGAGCATTCATCCAGATCCCTTAAACAGGTGGGATTTGAGACCACGACGTACAGAAGGACGGATCTCCTGAGCCCCCAAGGCTTTTTCTCATTTCCTACTGTCCGGCGCACACACTATTTTTAAAACATTTTCGGGATGTGGGCATTGCTGGCATTTATTGCCCATCCCTAGTTGCCCAAGGATTGATACAACTGAGTGGCTTGTGAGGCCATGTTAGATGAGCAGTTAAGAATCAATCACGTTGGTGTGGGTCTGCAGACACATATAGGCCCAGACCGGGTAAGGATGGCAGATTTCCCTCCCTAAAGGATATTACAGAACCAGTTGGGTTTTTACAATATTCCGATGACTTCATGGTCACTGAATGCAAATTCTCAAACTGCCGTGGTGGGATTTGAACTCACGTTCTCGGGATTATTAGACCAGGCCTCTGGGTTAACTTGTCCAGCATCAATGTCACAGTCATTGTGGCTATAGGGCTATAGGATTGGGATCAGAGGAGATCAAAGTGGGTGGTGACACAAAAAAGATGCAATATAGGTGGCGTGAAAAATTGAAGACCATTTGTGGAAGGGAACGATCCGTATGAGGGGCAAGGAGTCAATAGTAAGACCCAGTGGCTCAGTCAGGAGGTCAGCCTAAGATAAATGCTTTTGAAAGATGCACAAAAAAGGGGAATGGAGTCGGAAGGCTCATCCGGAACACTGCAGCGCCAAATACTGCAGCGAACGTACAGCACAGAAACAGGCCATTTGGCCCAACTGGTCCGTGCCGGTGTTTATGCTCCACACGAGCCTTCTCCCACCCCTCTTCATCTAACCCCATCAACATAACCACTTGGAGCTTCCCCTTAAATGCATCTATACCATTCGCCTGAACGACTCCTTATGTTAATGAGTTCTCACCACTCTCTGGGTGAAGAAGTTTCTCCTGAATTCCCTACTGGATTTATCAGTGACTATCTTAAATTTACGGCCCCTAATACTGGTCTCGCCCACAAGTGGAGACATCATCTCTACGTCTACCCTATATCAAACCCTTTCATAATCTTAAAGGCCTCCATCGGCTCACCCCCTCAGTCTTCCCTTTTCCAGAGTGATTTATAGAGGAGTTTCCCCAACACGAGGGAGCATAGGTAACAACGGTTGCCCTTTATACGTATATATGGGCAACACACGGTCCTTATTGGTGGCCTGTCCTCCCCCAACTGTGCCCAAGATGCTGACAGTCGCTGCCACTCTCCGGTATCTCCACTCTTCATCAGTGAACCTGGACAGCGAATGCTTGTAGGATATTCGACAATGGTGATGGTTGGGGAAACATGTGGTTAACATTCAAGCACTTCACAGCAGGAGGTCACTGAACAGTAATTATTCATAAGAACCCTGCCCGATTCCCCCCCCCCCACTCCCCTGCCCAGCGATGCCGAGCCAATCATACTCGCAGAACACCCGCCCCAACAGAGATCGAGGGCGTAACATGGGATCTTCCTGGTCTGTGTGGCTCAGTGCCACACTAGGGGGTAAAAGATCATGGGTTCATCTCCACCGCAGAGAACAGAGCACAAAATCTAGGTTGAGGCAGTGCTGCACTGTCGGAGGGGCAGTACTGAGGGAGCGCTGCACTGTCGGAGGTGCCGTCTTTCAGATGAGACATTGACCCGAGGCCCCGTCTGCTCTCTCAGGTGGACGTCAAATATCCCACAACGCTATTTCGAAGAGGAGCAGGGGAGTTCTCCCCAGTGTCCTGGGGTCTATATTTATCCCTCAACCAACATCACTAAAAACAGATTATCTGGTCATTATCACATTGCATCACATTGGGATCTTGTTGTGTGCAAATTGGTTCACTGCTGTAATGTTTCCCACATTACAACAGTAACTATACTTCAAAAATACTTCATTAGCTTTAAAGCTCATTCAGACACACTGAGGTTGTGAAAGGCACTACATAAATGCAAGTTTTGCTTTCTTTACAGAACTGAGCCATCGGGAGAGTTGGGGGGGGGGGGGCTTGAAGTCGCTGAAACTGAAGCAAGGGTGCGTCCGGACGGCCAGGCAGTACGGTGGATCACTCTGCACTTACCCTGGCCTCTGGTGATGGGGACAATCTCTCTGGCCGAGGGAGACCTACAGTAGATCCTCCCGTCCATTATCCGCCCCTCGGTCTCGGTGAAATCCTCAAACGAACAGTTGACTCCCGTCGATAGGTCAGGGACATTGCGGGTTTGCAGAATCAGCTGGAGAGAGAGAGAGAGAGAGAGAGAGAGAGAGAGAGAGAGAACATGCTTAGGAACAAAAGAGCAGAATGATAATAATCTAACAGACAGCAGAATCCCTGCTACAGCAGGAGTGACTCAAGCAGAAATCAGAATAATATTTCATCGTGACTACTTCCCAGAACATAGTCTTTAACCGCTTCACTCCCCAGTACCCGGCCTAGCCGGGGTGTGGGTTTCACAGGCTCTAGTAGCTCACACAATTGGCAGTTCTCGATGAGTGCATCTCCAACAACTCAAGAAGCTCGACACCATCCGGTACAAAGCAGCCCGCTTGATCAGCAGCCCATCCACCACCTTCAACATTCACTCCCTCCACCACCGGCACACCGTGGCTACAGTGTGTGCCATCTACAAGATGCACCGCAGCAACTCGCCAAGGCTTCCTCGGCAGCACCTCCCAAATCCGTGACCTCTACCACTTAGATGGACAAGGGCAGCAGGCGCATGGGATCACCACCAACTCCATGTTCCCCTCCAAATCACACACTTGGAAATATATCGGCTGTTCCTTCATCGTTGCTGGGTCAAAATCCTGGAACTACCTCCCTAACAGCACTGTGGGAGCACCTTCACCACATGGACTGCAGCGGTTCAAGGCGGAGACTCATCACCACCTTCGCAAGGGCAATTAGGGAGCGGCAATAAATGCCGACATCAAATAGGAGGTGGGTGGGGTGGCTTGACCCATCCACCTCCACGGAGGTGTGTGGGGTTGCTGACTGCTGACCCATCCACCTCCATGGCACGAACCTGGTATTGCAGTACTTCCAGGAACGGTGCTTGGGCTCTAGGCCTTTTGGCTAAGAGCATTAGCGCAGGGTGATCCTTGATGTGTGCAAGGTGACCTCTGGCGTTTGTGATCTGACAAAAAATTGGAAAGATTGGCTACGGGAAAAAAAAGAAAGAAAAAAAAGAAAGAAAAAAGAAATGCCGACATCCCAAGAATTAATAAAAAATAACAGGCCTCAGGGGCCGGCCGAGCCGGGGAGTGCTGACAGGACATGGAAGCCCAATCCTCCTGTCGTCTGCTGTCCGCACATACCCTTTCCAGTAGCAGTCACCGTGTAATGATCAGCGGCCTGAGCCCTTGCTCTCTCCTCACCCACAGCTGCCGAGGCCAGAGACAGATTAGCTAATTCTGCACAGACTCAGAACCCTCCCCCCCGAGCAGTGTCGGCACAGCTCACTCTCGCCAACCGAAGGGCTTGAATGCAAAGGCCAAGACATCAATACAGCACTGAGGGAAAACTGCATTGTCGGATTGTCGACCTATAGAAGGACCAGTTGCTGGGGTTAGATGCAAAAGGGTAGGAGGAGGCCCGTGTGGCACATAAACCCTGGCATGGACCTGTTGGGCCGAATGGTCTGTTCCTGCGGTGGACATACTGTGTGCAAATTTGAGTTGCCACATCATCAGACGCTATAGGGATTTAACAGAGGTTGTTTGCCCTGGCTGCAGAGTCTAGAACCAGGGGTCACAGTCTCAGGATCAGGGGCCCCATTTAAGACCGAGATAAGGAGGAATTTCTTCACTCAGAGGGTGGTGAATCTATGGAATTCTCTGCCCCAGAGGTCTGTGAATGCTCAATCGTTGAGTATATTCAAGGCTAAGATCGCTAGATGTTTAGATATTAAGGGAATCGAGGGATATGGGGACAGTGCAAGAAAGTAGAGTTGAGGTAGAAGATCAGCCATGATCTTATTGAATGGCGGAGCAGGCTCATGGAGCCACACTGCCCGCATTTCTTACGTAAAGCAAGTAACGATCCCATGGCCCTATTCGAAGATAATGATCCAAGGAATTCCCCTGGTGTCCTGGCCAACATTTCTCTCTCAACCAACTTCCACCAAAAACAGATGAACTACTCACTCATCTCACTGCTGTCCGTGGGACATTGACGTTCTCAGAATTGGCTGCCCCGGTTTGCCGACATAACAGTGACCAAACCTCAGAGCAAGCCATTGTGCGTGAAGCGCTTTGGACCATTGGCAAGACGGCGTGAGCTGCTGTCTAAATACAAGCCCCCATCGTGTGTGGCCAGCACCAGCTGCGGCCCAATCTCGACACCCCAAGCTGCCCAAACCCTTGGCGAGCCCCCTTTTCAAATCATTCGCTTCTTTTGATTCACTCTTCTTGCGAGGAAAGGTTGGGGTGAGAAGGAATTCAACAGCATAACCCTTACATTAAAAACTAAAATACACAACTGCCTCATTTCATTAGCTTTAAAACAACCTTCTCCTGACATTCCTGGACCAATGAGTTGCATTATTTGCGCAAATGTACATGGTTTCATATCAGAAAGTGTAAGCCCCTTCTTTATGAAACTTGGGCTCAGCAACCGATAATCTATTGGGGAGAGCACGCTCCTGAATATGCCAAGAACCAATTTGTTTGTATAAATTAGGCATCCTTTCTTGACAGATGGGTTCCAGAGCTCAAAATTTGGTGGTTGAGTTTTTACAGGTTACGAAGGGATGGGCACGGCTATGACTGGTCCCGATTCGAGCTGGACCTCGCCCTCTTTTCAGGAGTCCATCACAAAGACCCTATTATCCAATCAGTTAGGATGGGATTTGATCTGGGGTTGAAGGGCAGTGTGCTGGAGTGCATCGGATCGCCACAAAGTCTAGGGAGGAGGCATGTCGGACATGGCCCAGCAGGGGCTCCAAGAGGGTGACATGAACAGCCGGAAATATTAAATTATTCTGATGTTACCCTTCCTCCCCACCCCCAAACCAAGAATAAACAAGCGGTTTCTGCCAATCGAATCCCAGCATCAAGCCCGAAGATTCAATGAGGCCCTCTCTGCAAAAAGGTCAAATCTTGGCATGACATGGTGCCAAATTCAGATTCAATGCACAGCATTAGGATATTAAAAACACAATTCGAATACTTGCCCATTTCATTTTGATTTTGTTGGCACTCGCTCACCCACACTCTCACCACACACACACACACACACACACACACACACACACACACACACACTCCCTCACCCCCTCGCACGCACACCCCTGCACATTCCCTCACCCCCGCACGCACGCTCTCTCTCTCTCTCTCATCCCCTCACACACACACACTGGATGAAAAGCAGACTTAAAAATCCAATGGAACTCACCAGAACCTGGGACATGGTGACGGAGATGTTTTTAGGCTGGACGCTCAGTTGGACACACTGCCGCAGGGTCGAGGCAAAGCGCTGATACTCGTTCGCCCGATCACACTTGTCCTTGCGAGAGCATCTACAGCAACATCAGAGTCATCAATCATCAACTGCCCACCACACCCAGCAGTCCCCCAAGGCCCAAATACCAAGTGACAGTTCTTTTGATGCATTTGTAAGATATGGGCATCACTGGCAAGGCCAGCATTGCTTGCCCATGCCTAGTTACCAAGAAGTACAGACATGTGCCCCAAATCCCACTCCAGACACTTGAGCACCAAACTCTAGACTGACACTCTCAGTGCAGTGCTGAGGGAGTGCTGCACTGTCAGAGGTGCCGTCTTTCGGATGAGATACTGAACCGAGGCCCCGTCTGCTCTCTCAGGTGGATGTAAACGATCCCACGGCTATTTGGAAGAGCAGGGGAGATCCCCCCGGTGTCCTGGGCCAATATTTATCCCTCAATCAACATCATTAAAACAAGATTATCTGGTCATTATCACCTTGCTGTTTGTGGGAGCTTGTTGTGCGCAAATTTGCTGCCGTGTTTCCTACATTACAACAGTGACTACACTTCAAAAAGTACTTCATTGGCTGTAAAGCACTTTGGGATGTCCGGTGGTCGTGAGAGGCGTTATATAAATGCATGTCTTTCTTTTTTCTAGCTCTGACTCTAATTACTCTTGCCTGCGATCTCGACGGTGGAACCTCTCACATCTCGGTCTTCCCTTTGGCTTTCAAAAGCCAGGTATCAACCGAATAAGCACTTGCAAAGTTATCTCACCATCTCTCCACACCTTCACCAATCCCCCACGGTGCACTATGTATCACGTCAGTTGAACCGGGAAGGGTATGGCAAGCGTTTATTTTAATGTAGACGAGGGTTCACCTTCAAGGAGTTATGGCAGAATTAAGTGGCACCCGACTGAACGGCCCAAGCAATGCTCAGCGCTGCGTTCCAGATCTATTAGATTTCAGATTGCATAATTTGTCAGATTGCTGGCACTTCTATTGCTAACAAATCCTGCCCGAGGCTCCTTTCAATAAAACATTTAAAGTCGGGAATTATTAAATAAAAGCATTTACGGAGACCACACAGGGAGCACTTGAAGCGTGTGCAAGCACCACTCGAGATAAAGACCGAGCAATAGATTCTCGGCTATGCATCACTGACGTACAATGCAAGGTCACGGCCGAGAACTGTGCCCTTCGTTAGCAGGAGGGAAATTAAAGGCGGAAAATAGACAATTAGTTGCAAGGGTTTTTTTTTTAAATGGATGTACAGGGGTTTGTTTCAGTCCAATGGCAAGATAACAGGTACAGAGCATGTGACAGTAAACTGCAGACAGAGTTGTAGCACAGGAACAGGAGGAGGCCGGTCGGCCCTTCGAGCCTGTTCATTTACATCATGGCTGATCTGTACCCCAACTCCATTTATTCGTCTTTCATCCATATCCCTGGATAGTCTTACTGAACAAAAACTAGAATATCAATCTCAGTCTTAAACGCTTCAATTGACCCCCAACATCCATAGCTTTTTGGGGGGAATAAGGTCTAAATCTCCACTGCCCTTTGTGTGAATGGGTGCTTCCTGATTTCACCCCCGAACGGCCCGGCTCTCATTTTAAGATCGTGTCCCCTTGTTCTGGACTCCTGCACCAGAAAGAAAGA
The DNA here is from genome assembly GCF_044704955.1 of Pristiophorus japonicus. Lineage (NCBI taxonomy): Eukaryota > Metazoa > Chordata > Chondrichthyes > Pristiophoridae > Pristiophorus > Pristiophorus japonicus. The sequence continues at coordinate 77,776,340 of NC_091988.1, read as the reverse complement.
AAGACTTGCATTTCTATAGCGCCTCTCACAACCACTGGACGTCCCAAAGCACTTTACAGCCAATGAAGTGTCATAGAAACTTACAGCATGGAAGGCGGCCATTTTGGCCCATCGTGTCCGCGCCGGCCGACAAAATGCTATCCAGCCTAATCCAACTCTCCAGCTCTTGGTCCGTAGCCCTGTAGGTTACAGCACTTCCAAGTGCATATCCAAGTACTTTTTAAATGCGGTGAGGGTTTCTGCCCCTACTACCCTTTCAGGCAGTGAGTTCCAGACCCCCACCACCCCCTGGGTGAAATTTTTTTTCCCTCCAATCAATTACTTTAAATCTATGCCTCCTGGCACAGTACTTTTCAGAGTGTAATCACTGTAAACACAGTGAAACGCGGCAGCCAATTTGCGCATAACAATGCGCTCATTTATTTTAATGATGTTGATTGAGTGATTAATATTGGCAAGGACACTGGGGAGAACTCCCCTGCTCTTCTTCAAAATAGTACCATAGGATCTTTTAGGGCAGACAGGGCATTGGTTTAATGTCTCAGCCGAAAGACGGCAATTCCGACAGCGCAGCACTCCCTCAGTACTGCACGAGAGTGTCAGCGTAGATTTTTGTGCTCGAGCCGCTAGAGTGGGACTTGAACACGGAACCTTCTGGCTCAGGGAGGTGAGAGAGTGCGCTACCCACTGAGCCACAGCTGACACAATAGTTTCTCTGTATCTACCCTTTCGAATCTTATCATTTAAAACCCCGAATCAGACAACCCCTGAACCTTATAAACTCATGGGAATACAAGCCAAGTTTATGCAATCTTCTCCCCATGATATAACCTTTTTAAGCCTCGGTATCATTCTGATGCTAGAACTGTATACTGGTTAGGCCACAGCTAGAGTACTGCGTGCAGTTCTGGTCAACACATTACAGGGAGGATGTGATTGCACTGGAGAGGGTAGAGGGGAGATTTACGAGGATGTTGCCTGGACTGGAGAATTTTAGCTATGAGGAAAGATTGGGTCGGCTGGAGTTGTTTCCTTTGGAACAGAGGAGGCTGAGGAGAGATTTAATTGAGGTGTATAAAATTATGAAGGGCCTGGATAGAGTGGATAGGAAGGACCTATTTCCCTTAGCAGAGACATCAACAACCAGGGGGCATAGATTTAAAGTAATTGGTAGGAGGTTTTGAGGGGATTTGAGGGGAAATGTTTTCACCCAGAGGGTGGTGGGGTTCTAGAACTCACTGCCTGAAAGGGTGGTAGAGGCAGAAACCCTCACCACAATAAAAAAAGTACTTGGATGTGCACTTAAGAGTGCCGGAACCCACAGGGCTACGGACTGAGAGCTGGAAAGTGGGATGAGGCTGGATAGCTCTTTGTCCGCCGGCACGGACATGATGGGTCGAAATAGCCTCCTTCCATGCTGTAAATTTCTATGATTCGATGATGAATCTGCGCTGTACACATTAAAGGGCAGCATATCCTTTCGCACTGAACACAATGCTCCAGATGGGGGCTGGCCAAGGTTCTGTATGACTCAAGAGTCACTTTCTCACTTTCACTGCCTCGTAGAATGGACGAGATTGTAGACCAGGGTTTGAACAATGTAATGGCTGGTGAATTAGGCGGAGATTGTACAACGGAGAACGAAGGGATTAGGGTTTGCTGTCAGGAGTACTGCCTGGGCGAAGGAGCAAAATGCATGGGCCGACATTCTCCCAGCGCCACTCATGCTGAAAGAACCATCAGGACACTTTATGGACTGCACTGCGAGCGGGAGGGAGAGGGATGGCAAAACCCAAGTGTGCCGAGAACACAGTTGATTGCAGGGAATTGATTCTGCAAAGATTTCCCAATTAGGAAAACTAGAAGCCAATTGTTTTTCCACATGTCACACCCAGAATCTCCCATAGTGTTCCAAGAAAGAAAGAAAAGAACAAAGCGCCTTTAGAGTCCTCAGTTGGTTTCAAACTATTCACAGTCAATGAATTCCTCTTGACATGCACTCGCTGTTGCTATCGAGACCAACAGGGCGCACAGCATGGTCCCACAAAAGGTAACGAGATTAAGAAGTTGTTAATTTTATTTTTGGTGGTGTTGTTTGAAGGAAGCATGTTGGGACAGAAGGATGGGACATCACCCCGGCTCTTCTTCAAATACGGCCACGGGATCTTGAACGTCGACTTTGGCTCATCCATGGCTCAGTGGATAACACCCTCGCCTCCAAGTCAGGAGGTTGTGGACTCAAAACCCACTTCAGAGACTTGAGGCCGACACTCCCAGTGTAGTGCTGAGGGAGCACTGCATTGTCTGAGGTGCCGTCTTTGTGATGAGATGTTAAACCGAGGTCTTGCCTGCCCTCTCAGGTGGACGTAAAAGATCCCATGGCACTATTTCGAAGGAGAGCAGGGGAGTTATCCCCAATGCCCTGGTCCAATATTTATCCCTCAATCAACATGATAAAACACAGGTGACCTAGACTGCCACGTTTCCCACATTACAACAGTGACTACACTCCAAAAGTATTTCATTGGCTGTAAAGCGCTTTGAGACGTCCGGTGGTCGTGAAAGACGCTATATAAATATAAGTCTTTCTTTCTTTCAACAGATAGTCAGGACCTCTCGCCAAAAGGATATGGAGATGTCAACTCTCAAGGAATTCCCTCGAGTTTCAGACGGGCCTCTCGAAAAGACCATACCTCCACCGGTGGAGCAGTCTCTCAGGGTTTGAGCCAAGGCTCGACACCAAGTACACTTGGTGCTCAGCATAGTTTTCTTCCAGACCAGAATAGACTAGTTTGTGAATCGACTTCAAGGGGCTTCGGTTTCAAATCCCTCCGTGGTTTTCCCACACCCTCCTCCATCCAGACACCCCCACAAGCACCCTCTCTGTTTCTGTGTCAGCTGTGGCTCAGTGGGCAGCACGCTTGCCTCGGAGTCAGAAGGTTGTGGAGGTTCAAGTCCCACTCCAGGGACCAGAGCATAAAAATCTTGGCTGACACTCCAGTGCAGTGCTGAGGGAGCGCTACACTGTCTGAGGTGCCATCTTTCAGATGAGACGTTAAACCGAGGCCCCGTCTGCCCCCTCAGGTGGACGTAAAAGATGCCACGGCACTATTTCGAAGAAGAGCGGGGAGTTCTCCCCGATGTCCTGGGCCAATATTTATCCCTCAATAAACAATACAAAAAAAAAAACAGATTATCTGGTCATTATCACATTGCTGTTTGTGGGAGCTTGCCGTGTGCAAAATGGCTGCTGTGTTTCTCAATAGTGACTACACTCCAAAAAGATACTTCATTGGCTGTAAAGCGCTTTGGGACGTACGGAGGTCATGAAAGTTGCTGTATAAGTGCAAGTCTTTCTTTGAGACCAGGCTTCTCCTTCGACCCATCAGCGGCGCTTGTTCATCAGCTCACTGCAACCCCACCCCCATTGACCTCTCTCCTTCAGCCCCCGCATCTCACCCCCACCCTCCACCTGCTTTGAAAATAGATCAAATCTAATATAGCACGCAGACAGGACATTCGGCCCAACTGGTCTGTGGTGGTGCTTATGCTCCACACGAGCCTCCTCCCACCCCTTTTCATAAGAAATAGGAGCAGGAGTCGGCCATTTGGCCCCTCGAGCCTGCACCGCCATTCAATAAGGTCATGGTTGATCTGATCATGGCCTCACCTCCACTTCCCTTCACTCCCTTATCGTTCAAAAATCTGTCTTTCTCCACCTTAAATATATTCAATGACCCAGCCTCCACAGCCCTCTGGGGCAGATAATTTCACAGATACCCTCTGAAAGAAGAAATTCCTCATCTCCATTTTAAATGGGCGACCCCTTATTCTGAAACTATGCCCTCTAGTTCCAGAATCGCATATGAGGGGAAACATCCTCTCTGCATCTACCCTGTCCAGCCCCCTCAGAATCCTGTACGTTTCAATAAGATCACCTCTCATTCTTCGAAACTCCAATGAGAACATGCCCAACCTTTCCTCATAAGACAACGCCTTCATCTCAGGAATCAACCTCGTGAACTTTCTCTGAACTGCTTCTAAACCTTCATCTCACTCCATCAACATATCTTTCCATTCCTTTCTTCCCTCATGTGTTTATCTAGCTTCTATGCATCTGTGCTATTCGTCTCAACCACTCCCTGTGGTAGCGAGTTCCACATTCTAAACACTCTCCAGGTAAAGACGTTTTTCCTGAATTCCTCATTGGTTTTATTAGTGACACTCTTATATTTATGGCCACGAGTTTTCGACTCCATTCAAGTGGAAGCATCTCTACCTCTATCCTAGCGAACCCTTTCATAACCTTAGACCTCTATCAGATCGCCTCTCAGTCTTCACATTTCAAGACGAAAGAGCCCCAGCCTGGTCCACTTTTTCAGACAGGTACAACCTCTCAGTTCTTACAGCATCCCGTGCTTGAAGATTCTTCAAAAACACTACAGTAGTGGAAAGCATTGCAGATCAGAGTTAGAAAGAAAGACTTTTATACAGCGCCTTTCACGACCACCGAATGTCTTAAAGCGCTTTACAGCCAATGAAGTAGGTTGGAGTGCAGTCACTGTTTTAATGTGGGAAATGTGGCAGCCAATTTGCGCACAGCAAGCTCCCACAAACAGCAACAGGATAATGACCAGATAATCTATTTTTGTTACGTTGATTGAGGGATAAATATTGGCCAAGACACCGGGGATAACTCCCTTGCTCTTCTTCAAAATAGTGCCGTGGGATCTTTTACACCCACGTGGGAGCAGATGTCTCATCCAAAAGACGGCACCTCCGACAGTGCAGCACTCCCTCGGCACTGCACTGGGAGTGTCAGCATAGCCTTATGTGCTCCAGTTCCTAGAGCGGGACTCAAACCCACAACCTTCTGACTCAGAGGTGATTGTGCTACCCACTGAGTCATGGAGATACGGAGTAAAGCTACTTCCACTTGGCCTCAAAACCAAGGTGTCCCTGACTACACCATATTTGATACATGGCCCTTGGCTCACCTGCTGTGCCCAAACAGGTAAGCTGCTTGGCCTCTCTATCCCTCGGAGGAAATATCCAATTTGGAACTTCAGTTCAGGAAGTGGGAATAAAACCTGCGACAATGGTCTTTATTCGCGAGTGCTTTTCACTCTTTCCCCCTACCCGATATGAATTAATTCCTTGTGATCTCCCGCATTGAAAATTCAATTTTCCAAACATAAATCTAAATCGTGTTAGTGTTTCCATTCATGCTGCAGTGAATAATTTATCGCCAACTGCTGTCTAACAAGACACAATCCTCTTTAAACCCAAGTCACTTGATGTTAAGCCACACCGAGCTCTGTATGGCTATGGACAGAAGCAATAACATCTTATGAAAACAGAGGAAACGATGGCATCTAAATAATTGATGTCGTAATTTAAATAATCACAGCTTAATATCAAGATCAAGCAGCAGGTCTGGTCCCAACACCCCTGGTCTCTCTGTGCAATCACTCGCTCATTCGGAGGCAGATTAGTGCCAGGTGAATCATAAGATAAAGCTTAAAAGAGGAGATTCCCTTTTCAAAAAATGTAGATAAGCATTCTCTTCTCACCATCCCCACTGAAGGCAGGAAGGGGAGGCTGATTGGCCATCCAGAGTGCCCGCCCATTGAGGCAGCTCTTCACCTGTGTCATCCCATCCCTCTCGCTGCCCTCCATGTCTTGAGGAGGTGTCTCTCTACTTGTCAAACATCTTGATTTACACTGCAAAGCACAGCCACTGGCTTCACACAGAATCACTCAACTAGGGGGGGGGGAGGGAAAGAAGAGGAAGAGGAAGAGGAAGAGGAAGAGGAAGAGGAAGAGGAAGAGGAAGAGGAAGAAGAGGAAGAGGAAGAGGAGGAGGAGGAGGAGGAGGAAAGAGAAGGGGGGGAGAGAGGAGAAGAGAAGGAGGAGGTGGGGGGGGGGGAAGAGAAGGAGGAGGTGGGGGGGGGAAGAGAAGGAGGGGGTGGGGGGGGGAAGAGAAGGAGGGGGTGGGGGGGGGGAAGAGAAGGAGGGGGTGGGGGGGGGAAGAGAAGGAGGGGGTGGTGGGGGAGTGCGGAGGGGGTGGTGGGGGAGTGCGGAGGGGGTGGTGGGGGAGTGCGGAGGGGGTGGTGGGGGAGTGCGGAGGGGGTGGTGGGGGAGTGCGGAGGGGGTGGTGGGGAAGTGCGGAGGGGGTGGTGGGGGAGTGCGGAGGGGGTGGTGGGGGAGTGCGGAGGGGGTGGTGGGGGAGTGCGGAGGGGGTGGTGGGGGAGTGCGGAGGGGGTGGTGGGGGAGTGCGGAGGGGGTGGTGGGGGAGTGCGGAGGGGGTGGTGGGGGAGTGCGGAGGGGGTGGTGGGGGAGTGCGGAGGGGGTGGTGGGGGAGTGCGGAGGGGGTGGTGGGGGAGTGCGGAGGGGGTGGTGGGGGAGTGCGGAGGGGGTGGTGGGGGAGTGCGGAGGGGGTGGTGGGGGAGTGCGGAGGGGGTGGTGGGGGAGTGCGGAGGGGGTGGTGGGGGAGTGCGGAGGGGGTGGTGGGGGAGTGCGGAGGGGGTGGTGGGGGAGTGCGGAGGGGGTGGTGGGGGAGTGCGGAGGGGGTGGTGGGGGAGTGCGGAGGGGGTGGTGGGGGAGTGCGGAGGGGGTGGTGGGGGAGTGCGGAGGGGGAGTGCGGTGGGGGAGTGCGGAGGGGGAGTGCGGAGGGTGAGTGCGGAGGGGGAGTGCGGAGGGGGAGTGCGGAGGGGGAGTGCGGAGGGGGAGTGCGGAGGGGGAGTGCGGAGGGGGAGTGCGGAGGGGGAGTGCGGAGGGGGAGTGCGGGGGAACGTAATGCAGTGCGAGGGAGGGACACGGGCACAGGAGAATAGTGTTTAATGGATTAAGCTGTTACCTGGTAAAATGGCAGACAGCAATGACCTCAAATAAGGAGTTGCAATATATTTCACCTGGTGGGACCGAACCCTTTGCTTCCAAACCTCAAATAAACCCCAGGGACCAAGACAAAATAAATTGCCTCAACCCGTAATTATGCATTACTCTCAACACAGCAATGCAATGTGATCTCCCACAGGTGCTGTGCAAGCGAAGAGTACAACAGGCCCCCAAACACACACACGGATGTTAACTCCTGTCACTACAGTCGAGATAAATGGGGAATAGAGATATGTTTTAAAGTTTGGAAAATATAAATCGAAGGAGGTAACAGACCAGGGTGTTAGTGCAGACAAAGAGCGAGCGGGACAGGGCGAGAGCGAGACCCAGACCGAGAGAGAGAGAGAGACCGAGCAAGATTTATCCCCAGTGTCCTGGCCAATATTTATTCCTTAATCAACATCACAGACAGATTATCTGGTCATTATCACATTGCTGTTTGTGGGAGCTTGCTGCGCGCAAATTGCCTGCTGCATTTCCCACATCACAACAGTGACAACACTCCAAAATTACTTCATAGGCTGTAAAGCACTTTGGGATAGCCGGTGGTCATGAAAGGCACTACATAAATAAATTCCTCATTACATCAACAGCTCCCCCTGGGCTCAAACAACCCCCCTGGTTCCAGCTGCTGATCATCCCTGCTGTTAATAAATACCTCCTGGCAATCGAGCCCAACTTCCATGGCCTGGCCCTCTTGTCCTGCCTCCCAGGCACGTCTGAAAGTATGGTCCCAGGCCAAGTTTCTCGCCCCCCGTGAAGCATTTGATAGACCTCCTCAAACTCTCCTCCACGGCATCGCTGAGGCCTAGTTTACAAAGTAGTTCCACAGGTGTACAAAATTATGAGGGGCCTAGATAGAGAGGATAGGAGGGACCCATTTCCCTTAGCAGAGCAGTCAGTAACAGGGGGGTATAGATTTAAAGTAATTGGTAGGGGGATTTGAGGGGAACTTTCTTCACCCAGAGGGTGGTGGGGGTCTGGAACTCGCTGACTGAAAGGGTGGTAGAGGCGGAAACCCTCACCACATTTAAAAAGTACTTGGGTGTGCATTTGAAGTGCCGTAACCGACAGAGCTACGGACCGAGAACTGGAAAGTGGGATTGGACTGGATAGCTCTTTGTTGGATGGCGCGGACATGATGGGCCGAATAGCCTCCTTCCGTGCCATAAATTTCTATGATTCGATAACCCACGATTCTAACACTGGAGATCTTCCCCCTTTACTCACGTGGGACCTCGGTTGACATTGAAGCTAATGGAGTCACTGAGCAATCCAGACTCGACTGCTGTTGGTAAGTTTTAAAACTCGCTCTGCAACTCTTGCTGAACATTGCCACAAATAGGGGTGCTAATTGCTTGGAGCGTGCAGTCTTGCATTGAACAGCAGAAAGATTCTTCAAATAGCGCACACCAGCGAGCCATCAAGGTCCTATCTTGGCACCGGCGACAGTGAATGCTTGGCCCCCAAGCTCTTTCATCCTGCTCCTCTAGACTTGACTATTCCAACGCACTCATGGCCGGCCTCCCACGTTCTACCCTACCTAAACTAGAGGTGATCCAAAACTCGGCTGCCTGTGTCCTAACTCGCACCAAATCCCGCTCACCGATCACCCCTGTGCTCGCTGACCGATATTGGCTCCTGGTTAAGCAACGCCCCGATTTTAAAATTCTCATTCTTGTTTACAAATCCCTCCATGGCCTCGCCCCCTCCCTATCTCTGTAATCTCCTCCAGCCTCACAACCCTCACCCCCCCCCCCCCCACCCCGCCAGACACAAGATATCTGCACTCCTCTAATTCTGTCCTCTTGAGTATCCGATTAAAGTCGCTCAACCATCGGCGGCTGTGCCTTCTGTAAGCCCAGGCCCCAAGCTCTGGAACTCGCTGCCTAAACCTCTCCTCAAAACCTTCTACTTTGACGAAGTTTTTAGTCACCAGCCCTAATTTCTTCTTATGTGGCTGTTAAAATTTTAGACAAGAGTCTAGGCTGACACTCCCAGTGCAGTACTGAGGGAGTGCTGCACTGTCGGAGGTGCTGTTTTTCGGATGAGACGTTAAACCGAGGCCCCGTCTGCTCTCTCAGGTGGACGGAAAAGATCCCATGGCACTAGTTCGACGATGAGCAGGGGAGTTATCCCTGGTATCCTGGACCAATATTGATCCCTCAATCAACATAACAAAAGAGAGAGATTATCTGGTCATTATCACATTGCTGTTTGTGGGAGCTTGCTGTACGCAAATTGGATGCCGTGTTTCCTACATTACAACAGTGATGAGACTCCAAAAAGTACTTAATTGGCTGTAAAGCCCTTTGAGGCATCTGGTGGTCGTGAAAGGCGCTACATAAATCCAAGTCCTTCTTGTTATAATACACCTGTGAAGCGCCGTGGGACCTCTTACCATGTTAAAGGTGCCATATAAATGTAAGTTGTTGTTGTTTCATTGATGTTCAGTTTGAATCAGTCTGACCAAGATTAACACGGTCCCTCGGGGTTTACGGCCACCAGGTCATACACACTGAGGAACTACCGAACCGGCTCAATCTGTGCCCCCTCCCAGCGGGTCCTTGTGTGGCATGTTGCCGTCCTGCCGAATGAGCACCTCCAGCATTCACTGCCCTCAGCCAATGGCTCTGGTCAGAGGGGTCACGACACTGGACTCATCAGGAGGGATCAGCGAGATGCTGCAACGATTGGGTACGGTAGCATTGTGGTTATGGTCTGGGACTAATAATCCAGAGATCTTGACTAATGATCTGGGGAACATCAGTTCAAATCCCAGCACCGCAGCTGGGGAATTTAAATTCAGTTAACCACATTTTTTAAAATCTGGAATAAAGCCTTGGAATGGTGACCATAAAACTACCAGATTCTTGTAAACAGTCATCTGGTTCAATAATGTCCTTTAGGGAGGGAAATCTGCCGTCCTTACCCAGTCTGGCCTATATGAGACTCCAGAGCCACAGTAATGTGGTTCACTCTTAACTGCCCTCTGAAATGGCCCAGTGAGACACTCAGTTGTAGAAGACGGCTCACCACCACCTTCGAGGGCAACTAAGGATGGACAATAAATGCCTGGCCGGCCTTGCCAGCGATGCACACATCCCATTAACAAATATATTTTTAAAAAGACTGGGAGGCAGAAAGGCTGGAATTTGAGGAAGAAGATTTAGTGGGCTGAAGGTTTGACCAATTTTCTGAATTTTTAGGTGTTTCAAGAATTACCAGAAGCAAAGAGGTTGGATTGTTTACTAATTCATTGGCTTCAAAGTTAACTGAAGGTCCCTGGTGAGCAGAGGATGATCTCCACTCTCGGAAACATGGGTTCTGAGGAACAACTTCATAAACAAGGGCTCTTCAGCCTTAGCAATGTCTTGGGGAGGGATGGGGAGATATTAGGCACAGCAAGCTCCCATAAACACCAATGAGGGTTCATGAGTTGGGGGATAAATGTTGGCCAGGTTGGGACAATGCCCCCTGCTCTTCTTCCAATAGTTCCATGGGGATATTTTTCCCCTGAACTGGAAGACGGGACCTCGGTTTATACGTCTCATCCAATAGGGAGCCGCCTCAGACAGCGTGGCGCTCCCTCAGTACTGCCCCTCCGACAGTGCGGCGCTCCCTCAGTACTGCACTGGGCGGGTCAGTGCTCAAGTATCTGGAATGGAACTTGAACCCATGACCTTCTGACTCAGAGACGAGACCGAGTGCTACCCACTGAGCCACAGCTGACGCGTAAATGGCCAACCCTTCACCACACGAAGATCAGCCCAACAAGAGAGCTATTAGAAAGCAGCCGACATCTGCGGAACCCTTGGGAGACAGGATAATTAGGAGCACAAAGAAGAAAAAGATACCTTTCACGACAGAAGAAAAAAATCTGCACTTAATTCAATTTGCGTTCCATTTTTGGCACAATTTAATATAAAATGCAGAAAGTTGCAGACTGCGCATATTGCAGAGTGGAAGAACACAGCTCCAATAGTCCTGATTAAGCTGTTCCACAACAAAAAAGTGCCCATTAACGCTTTGCATTTTATTTGGTCAGCAAAGAAACAAAAATGAGAAGATTAATGTCATTTCCATTTCTGAACAGCACTGGGGTTTTCAACACGCCATCGATCGCAATGAATGTCAGTGGGTTTCCTGCACAAATCCGCAACCGTGTCATTGTCTGGCTCAGAGAACGCAGCTGTGTGTGGACACGTGGGAGGGAGCCGGGCTCAAGTCCCAACACATTCTCACCCACTCCCACCCCACGCCCTCACACCTACCCCACCGCCCCCCCCCACTCACTCCACACACCCCCACCGCCCCCTCTCCCACCCACTCACACCCCCGCCCACTCCCTCCAACCCCCGCCCGCTCGCTCACTCAACCCCCCCCCGCCGCTCACTCATCCCCACCCCTCCGCCCGCTCGCTCACTCATCTTCCCCCCCGCCCGCTCGCTCACTCATCTCCCCCCCCGCCCGCTCGCTCACTCATCCCCACCCCTCCGCCCGCTCGCTCACTCATCCCCACCCCTCCGCCCGCTCGCTCACTCATCCCCACCCCCGCCCGCTCGCTCACTCATCCCCACCCCCGCCCGCTCGCTCACTCATCCCCCCCCCCGCCCGCTCGCTCACTCATCTCCCCCCCCCGCCCGCTCGCTCACCTCATCCCCCCCCCGCCGCCCGCACCACCCTCTTCCCCTACACACACACCCCTCTTCCCCACCACACACACCCCTCTCCCCTCCTCTCCCCACCACACACCCACCCCCTCTCCCCCACCACACACCCACCCCCCTCTCCCCCCACCACACACCCACCCCCCTCTCCCCCACCACACACCCACCCCCCTCTCCCCCACCACACACCCACCCCCCCTCCCCCACCACACACCCACCCCCCTCTCCCCCACCACACACCCACCCCCCTCTCCCCCACCACACCCCACCCCCCTCTCCCCCACCACACACCCACCCCCCTCCCCCCACCACACACCCACCCCCCTCTCCCCCACCACACACCCACCCCCTCTCCCCACCACACACCCACCCCCCTCTCCCCCCACACACCCACCCCCCTCTCCCCCACCACACACCCACCCCCCTCTCCCCCACCACACACCCACCCCCCTCTCCCCCACCACACACCCACCCCCCTCTCCCCACCACACACCCACCCCCCTCTCCCCCACCACACACCCACCCCCCTCTCCCCCACCACACACCCACCCCCCTCTCCCCCACCACACACCCACCCCCCTCCCCCCCACCCACACCCACCCACCCCCCTCTCCCCACCACACACCCACCCCCCTCTCCCCCACCACACACCCACCCCCCTCTCCCCCACCACACACCCACCCCCTCTCCCCCACCACACACCCACCCCCCTCTCCCCCACCACACACCCACCCCCCTCTCCCCCACCACACACCCACCCCCCTCTCCCCCACCACACACCCACCCCCCTCTCCCCCACCACACACCCACCCCCCTCTCCCCCACCACACACCCCCCCCTCTCCCCCACCACACACCCACCCCCCTCTCCCCCACCACACACCCACCCCCCTCTCCCCCACCACACACCCACCCCCCTCTCCCCCACCACACACCCACCCCCCTCTCCCCCACCACACACCCACCCCCCTCTCCCCCACCACACACCCACCCCCCTCTCCCCACCACACACCCACCCCCCTCTCCCCCACCACACACCCACCCCCCTCTCCCCCACCACACACCCACCCCCCTCTCCCCCACCACACACCCACCCCCTCCCACCCCCCCTCTCCCCCACCCCCTCCCACCCCCCTCTCCCCCACCACACCCACCCCCCTCTCCCCCACCACACACCCACCCCCCTCTCCCCCACCACACACCCACCCCCCTCTCCCCCACCACACACCCACCCCCTCTCCCCCACCACACACCCACCCCCCTCTCCCCCACCACACACCCACCCCCCTCTCCCCCACCACACACCCACCCCCCTCTCCCCACCACACACCCACCCCCCTCTCCCCCACCACACACCCACCCCCCTCTCCCCCACCACACACCCACCCCCCTCTCCCCCACCACACACCCACCCCCCTCTCCCCCACCACACACCCACCCCCCTCTCCCCCACCACACACCCACCCCCCTCTCCCCCACCACACACCCACCCCCCTCTCCCCCACCACACACCCACCCCCCTCTCCCCCACCACACCACCCACCCCCCTCTCCCCCACCACACACCCACCCCCCTCTCCCCCACCACACACCCACCCCCCTCTCCCCCACCACACACCCACCCCCCTCTCCCCCACCACACACCCACCCCCCTCTCCCCACCACACACCCACCCCCCTCTCCCCCACCACACACCCACCCCCCTCTCCCCCACCACACACCCACCCCCCTCTCCCCCACCACACACCCACCCCCCTCTCCCCCACCACACACCCACCCCCTCTCCCCCACACACACCCACCCCTCTCCCCCACACACACACCCCTCCCCCACACACACCCCCTCCCCACACACACTACCCCTCCCACACACACACCCCTCTCCCCCACACACACCCCCCCCCCCCCACACACACACTGATCCCTCCCCCACCACACTGATCCCTCCCCCCACACACTGACCTCTCCCCCATACACACTGATCCCTCCCCCACATACACTGACCCCTCCCCCACACACACCCCTCCCCCACACACACACCCCTCCCCACACACACTGACCCCTCCCCACACACACTGACCCCTCCCCCCACACACTGATCCCTCCCCCCACACACTGATCCCTCCCCCCACACACTGATCCCTCCCC